>NC_052086.1:30119206-30281706 GCF_015852505.1 Tachyglossus aculeatus | reverse complement strand
TGTGGAGTGGAGGGGGCATGAATATCAGAGTGTATTTGGTTTTCAGGGAAGAGGGAAAGCCTATTCTATGTAGGCAACATAACCTCCACTCCACAAAACTTGGCTCAATGGAAAGAGCCCGGGCTTGGGAGTCTGAGGTCATGGGTTCAAATCCCGGCTACGCCACTTGCCAGCTGTGTGACCTTGAAAGAGCCCGGGCTTGGGAGTCCGAGGTCATAGGTTCAAATCCCGGCTCCGCCAATTGCCAGCTGTGACCTTGGGCAAGTCACTTCACTTCTCTGGGCCTCAGTTCCCTCATCTGTAAAATGAGGATTAAGTCTGTGAGCCCCACGTGGGACAACTTGATTACCTTGTACCTACCCCAGCGTTTAGAACAGTGCTTTGCACATAGTAAGCGCTTAATAAATGCCATCGTTATTATTATTACTATTCTCTGGGCCTCAGTTCCCTCATCTGTAAAATGAGGATTAAGACTGGGAGCCCCCCGTGGGACAACCTGATCACCTTGTATCCTCCCCAGCGCTTAGAACAGTGCTTTGCACATAGTAAGCGCTTAACAAATGCCATTATTATTATTATTATTATTATTTATTATTATTACTACCTCCCCTTCTGCACTGTAAGCTCTTTGTGGGTAGGGAACTCGTCTGCCAACTCTGTTGTACTCTCCCAGCTAGTACAGTGCTCTGTACACCGTAAGTGCTCAGTAAATACCATTGATTGATTGCTACAGCTGCAGCCCTCCACCTGAATCCAGGCCCAAACCCCCTCGGGCCTTGCGTGAACCTGTGCTTCCCAAAGAGGGGAACTATTCGGGAACGTTACCCCGGGGTCTTGGACCGGCAGGGTAAAACAAAGTCATCGACGGCGCCGACTCCCAGATGAAAACGTGGGAGTCGGTTGCTATGGATGGACCAGCGCTGGCGAGGCGGCCTTCCCAGACTGAGCCCCTTCCTTCCTCTCCCCCTCGTCCCCCTCTCCATCCCCCCATCTTTCCTCCTTCCCTTCCCCACAGCACCCGTATATATGTATATATGGTTGTACATATTTATTACTCTATTTATTTTACTTGTACATATCTATCCTATTTATTTTATTTTGTTGGTGTGTTTGGTTTTGTTCTCTGTCTCCCCCTTTTAGACTGTGAGCCCACTGGTGGGTAGGGACCGTCTCTGTGTGCTGCCAGTTTGTACTTCCCAAGCGCTTAGTACAGTGCTCTGCACACTGTAAGCGCTCAATAAGTACGATTGATGATGATGGTGATGGCGCATTGCCACCCAGAAGCACTGAGCAGAACGTTGCTGTGGAGAGGCAAGGAAGCAAGAAAGAAAACAGCGTCAAGCCTTGCAAGCATTAAGCACAACGGACAACCTTTTGGTGTGTTCGGTCTGATTGGCCTTTCATTCATTCAGTCGCATTTATTGAGCGCCTACTGTGTGCAGAGCACTTGACGAAGCGCTTGGGAAGTCCAAGTCGGCAACATCTAGAGACGGTCCCTACCCAACAGCGGGCTAACAGTCGAGAAGGGGGAGACAGACAACGAAACAAAACATGTGGACAGGTGTCAAAACCGTCAGAATAAATAGAAATCAATCAATCAATCGTATTTATTGAGGGCTTACTGTGTGCAGAGCACTGGACGAAGCGTTTGGGAAGTCCAAGTCGGCAACATCTAGAGACGGTCCCTACCCAACAGCGGGCTCACAGTCGAGAAGGGGGAGACAGACAACGAAACGAAACATGTGGACAGGTGTCAAAACCGTCAGAATAAATAGAAATCAACCAATCAATCAATCGTATTTATTGAGCGCTTACTGTGTGCAGAGCACTGGACTAAGCGCTTGGGAAGTACAAGTCGGCAGCACATAGAGACGGTCCCTACCCAACAGCGGGCTCACGGTCTAGAAGGGGGAGAGAAAGAAAGCTAGATGCACATCATTAGCAAAATAAATAGAATAGTAGAGATGTACAAGTAAAATAAACAGAGTAATAAATCTGTGCAAACATATATACAGGTGCTGTGGGGAGGGGAAGGAGGTAGGGCGGGGGGGATGGGGAGGAGGAAAGTGAGGTGCAGCTCCCATGAAACATTCCAGTCTCCACTTGGATTTTTAAATAAAAAGTGTTAAACTCAGCCACACTCACACTCATAGGTGAACTTCACCATCAGTGACGTCTTTTTCAAATACAAAGACGACAACTTTACATACTTAGATATTTATATACCCCAGGGTCTGGATTGACGGGCATTCCCAGCTTCTGTCTCCCCCTTTTAGACTGTGAGCCCACTGTTGGGTAGGGACCGTCTCTATATGTTGCCAATTTGTACTTCCCAAGCGCTTAGTACAGTGCTCTGCACATAGTAAGCGCTCAATAAATACGATTGATGATGATGATGATGATGGATATAGCCGGAGAGGGCTATATCTTGCTCTTTCCTCTTTCTTCCATCCACCCTCAGGGAAGGGAGGTTTAAGTCCCATTACCGATCCCTAAACTGTTCTGCAAAATAGAATATTCTTTTTCTGGTTATATTGCGGCAGGATTTACTACGCTTTCTCCTTCCCTTTATTAATACGGCCTAATGCCTGGGAATGATTGTACTGTAAAATAGCGTAGTTATAGTACACAATTGTTGCCGACTTGTACTTCCCAAGCGCTTAGTCCAGTGCTCTGCACACAGTAAGCACTCAATAAATCCGATTGAATGAGTGAATGAACAAGAAAAACTATCATCCTTGAACAAACCATCAGCCCTCCTCTTGGGAATGATCGCTCAATAAATACGATTGATGATGATGATGATGATTAGCTAAAGTTCAGCACTGCCGATGTGGAACTGAACTTCTCCGAGTAGTGCTGAATAGTCTTGCCCGATTATCACATACTGAACAGTTTGGAAAATATTATAGCATGAAATAAGTCCCCTATCAAATCTTACAGTGGGGCATTTTAGAGCCCAGGCTTTGGAGTCAGAGGTCATGGGTTCAAATCCCAGCTCTGCCACTTGTCAGCTGTGTGACCTTGGGCAAGTCACTTCACTTCTCTGGGCCTCAGTTACCTCATCTGTAAAATGGGGGTGAAGACTGTGAGCCCCCAGTGGGACAACCTGATCACCTTGTAACCTCCCCAGCGCTTAGAACAGTGCTTTGCACATAGTAAGTGCTTAATAAATGCCATTATTATTATTATTAGTAGTAGTAGTAGTATTAATAGGGTTTTGAAGATGGGGAGAGTGCTGTTCTGTCAGCTCTACCAACTTTGTTGTATTGTACTCATTCATTCAATCGTATTTGAGTGCTTACTATGTGCAGAGCACTTGTCTGCTGTGTGACCTTGGGCAAGTCACTTCACTTCTCTGGGCCTCAGTTACCTCATCTGTAAAATGGGGGTGAAGGCTGTGAGCCCCCCGTGGGACAACCTGATCACCTTGTAACCTCCCCAGCGCTTAGAACAGTGCTTTGCACATAGTCAGCGCTTAATAAATGCCATTATTATTTTTTTTAAAAAGCATCCTATCCTGCCTCGACTACTGCATCAGCCTCCTTGCTGACCGCCCTGCTTCCTGCCTCTTCCCCGCTCCACTTCTCCTCCCCACTTCAGTCCATCCTTCATTGTCCTGCCCGGGTCAGTTGTTCAGTGAACGTCTCCCCGCTCCTCAAGGCCCAACAGCGATTGCCCATCTCCCCCCGTATCAAACAGAAATGCCTTACCATCGAATTTAAAGCATTCGATCAGCCTGCCCCTGCCAACTTCACCTCACAATGGTCTCCCACCACAGCCCAGCCAACGCATTTTCTCCTGTAGCCCCAGCTGGCTCACGGTGCCTTAATGCTGATCCCTTTCCCGTTCCCTCCCCGTGTCCCTGGAAGTCCTCCCCTTCCATATGGCAGACCACCACTCTCCCCACCTTCAGAGCCTCAGGAAGGTCACATCTCTTCCAAGAGGCCTTTTAATAATAATAATAATGATGGCATTTGTTAAGCGCTTACTACGTGCAAAGCACTGTTCTAAGCGCTGGGGGGGGGGGGGGATACAAGGTGATCAGTTTGTCCCACATGGGGCTCACAGTCTTAATCCCCATTTTACAGATGAGGGAACTGAGGCTCAGAGAAGTTAAGTGACTTGCCCAAGGACACACAGCAGACATGTGGTGGAGCCGGGATTCGAACCCATGACCTCTGGCTCCAAAGCCCGGGCTCTTTCCACTGAGCCACGCCGCTTCTCTAGCCACGCCGCTTCTCTTTTCTCATGAAGCCCTCTTTTCCGTGACTCCTCCTCCCTTTTATATCACCTGTGCACATTGAAGCCCTTGATATTCACCCCATTCTCAGCCCCATAGCACTTCCAATAATTTATTTCCATGAAACGGTGCTTTGCACATAGTAAGCGCTTAACAAATGCCATCATTATTATTATTATTATCAATTTCTGTCTCTCCCTTTAGATTGTAAGCTCCTGGTGGGCAGGGACCACGTCTGCCAACTCTGTCGTACTCTTCCAAGTCTCCCAAGCGCTTAGAACAGTGTTCTGATTAATGAAAAGGTTCCGTTGACTGATTAATAAAAAGGTACCGTTGATTAATAAAAAGGTACCGTTGACTGATTAATAAAAAGGTTCTCGCAATCAAGGTCATTTTTTGTGTGTGGGGGGGGGGCAGAGTAAAGATATTATTATACTTCTCGCAATCAAGGTCATTTTTTGTGTGGTGGGGGGGGCAGACTCTTTAAAACAATATAGAAATATTGTTTTTGTACAGAAATATTTACCTCACCGTGATCATCCACAATTTCCATTCCTTTCCTTATATAGAAATATACACAATATAGAAAGGGTATTTTCCTTCCTTTCCAATTTGGAGCATAGTTTACTCTGCCAGTTGACTGTTTGAGGAAGTGACGAGTAAAGCCATAAGTTTGGGGGAAGTCAAACAAATCGTTCGTTCAGTAGAATCACTTTTAATTAGGGCGACGGCGACCGAACTCACATTAAATGGCCATCTTTTATAGATGTTACTAAGAAAGCGAGCTGTGCCTTTTTAATCTGGAAACTCCAGGAAAAGATCACTGAGGTTGGTGAGCTCAATTAAAAGGCAAGTAGCCTATGTGAACCATAAGAAAATAATCTGAAATGGAGACATGTTCATTTTTTAAAGGGATAGTGGGAAGTCACTTATTTTTCCATCCAGCATATGGGGCTGTCGGTTACACTTGTTAATTTCTTTTGATACTTAAAAAATCATTAATCCATTTACATTTCTATATGACTGTGATATTATAGAGAAATCCCACTAGTCTGCCTGAAGATGGGAAACAATCAGTGAGCCCGTTTATATAGTTTTAAGTAAGCTTTACTGAATGACATGCTCTCGGAACACATTTTAACTGGTCTATTAGTTTGTTTCAGAGTATTTAAAATATTTTACAAAGTGAGAGTGGAACGGATTAACTTAATTGAACATGTGCTGTTTAATGCCATTTATTATAACCTCAAAGTAATATTTAAAGTTATCCAAGTGGAAAATTAATTACAACAAAAAATGTAATCTTAGTATTTCCATAGAATGGTATTTTCTATTGCTTTGAATTTACTACGGTTGTATGTTTGTGTGTGTGTCTGTACACACGCTGAGAAGCAGCATGGCATAGTGGAAAGAGCACGGTCTTGGGAGCCTGAGGTCCTGGGTTCTAATTCCGGCTCTGCCACTTGTCTGCTGTGTGCCTTTGGGCAAGTCACTTCACTTCTCTGTGCCTCAGTTCCCTCATCTCTAAAATGGGGATTAAGACTGTGAGCCCCATGTAGGACAACCTGATCACCTTATATCTCCCCCAGTGCTTAGAACAGCGCTTAAGCGCTTAGTACAGTGCTTCTCACACAGTAAGCACTCAATAAATACAATTGAGTGAATGCTTGGCACATAGTAAGCACTCAATAAATATGATTGAATGAGTGCTTGGCACATAGTAAGCACTTAAATATCATTCATTCATTCAATTGTATTTATTGAGCACTTACTGTGTGCAGAGCACTGTACTAAGCGGTTAGGAAGTACAAGTTGGCAACATATAGAGACGGTCCCTACCCAAACAACAGGCTCACAGTCTAGAAGGGGGAGACAGACGACAAAACAAAACATAGTAACAAAATAAAATAAGTAGAATAAATACGTACAAATAAAATCAATCAATCAATCATTAACAAAATAAATAGAATAGTAAATATGGACAAGTAAAATAGAGTAATCAATCAATCAATCGTATTTATTGAGCGCTTACTGTGTGCAGAGCACTGTACTAAGCGCTTGGGAAGTACAAGTTGGCAACATATAGAGACAGTCCCTACCCAACAGTGGGCTCACAGTCTAAAAGGGGGGAGACGGAGAACAAAACCAAACATGCTAACAAAATAAAATAAATAGAATAGATATGTACAAGTAAAATAAACTCACCACTGTGCTTCTGGGAATTGGCCTTTGGTTTGAAGATGACACTGCTGATGGTGAAAGTATATCTATGGGTGTATCTGTCGCAATGCCAATCCCTTGCACGTTTTGCCCATCAGAATAGAGTAGTTCACCTTTTCTGGCTTCTAGGTATTTTGGGTGAATATTGCTGTGGTGCCCATGCTGAAGAGGGGAAAAAAACGTGCCTTACTGCCAGCAGGATGTGGTCTCGCTTGGTTTTTTCAATGGAAATACAGCACTGGCCTCATCTCTGTACCCCTGCCACTAATCCAGATGTGATCGTGTTTCCTGGGTGACACGGAACAGTTTCAGCTCTTCCACCTGGCTTGTTCAGGCCTTTCCTCTCACTGCCAAATTGGGAAGCTCTGGACAATCAATCAATCAATCAATTGTATTTATTGAGCGCTTACTGTGTGCAGAGCAGTGGACTAAGCGCTTGGGAAGTTGGCAACATCTAGAGATGGTCCCTACCCAACAGTGGGCTCACAGTCTAGAAAGGGGAGACAGAGAACGAAGGAGAACATATTAACGAAATAAAATAAATAGAATAGATATGTACAAGTAAAATAAATAAATAAATAGAGTAATAAATATGTACAAACATATATACAGGTGCTGAGGGGAAGGGAAGGAGGTAAGGTGGGGGAGATGGAGAGGGGGAAGAGGGGGAGAGGTCTCCAAGAGTGTAAGCAAGCTAGTGGCAAGCTCAGGGGAGGAAGATGAGGTGGGCAAAAATCCTGCTTAGCATCTCTAAATT
This sequence comes from Tachyglossus aculeatus, assembly GCF_015852505.1. Lineage (NCBI taxonomy): Eukaryota > Metazoa > Chordata > Mammalia > Monotremata > Tachyglossidae > Tachyglossus > Tachyglossus aculeatus. Next base: position 30,274,486 of record NC_052086.1, on the reverse strand, counting down.
GTGTCACCCATCAAAATCAAGATCCCAGACTGACTTAGCCCCCTCCTTCTCTCCCTCTCCTCCCCCTCTCCATCCCCCCCGCCTTACCTCCTTCCCCTCCCCACACCACCTGTGTGTGTATATATATATATATATATATGTATATATATATATATACACACACACACAATATTGTATATATATGTTGCCAACTTGTACTATATTGTACTGTATTGTATATATTATATATACAATATTGTATATATATGTTTCCAACTTGTACTTCCTAAGCACTTAGTACAGTGCTCTGCACAGAGTAAGCACTCAATAAATACGATTGATTGATTGATATGCAAATATTTGTATACTACTCCTACAATTACATGGAGTAGTATACGACTCCTACATACTACTCCTGTATACTACTCCTACAAATACAAATTACTCCTACAAATACTCATACTCCTACAAGTATATGCAAATACACATATATATGTACAAATATATATATATATATATAATGTATGGATATGTTTGTACATATTTATTACTCTATTTTACTTGTACATATTTATTCTATTTATTTTATTTTGTTAATATGTTTTGTTTTGTTGTCCGTCTCCCCCTTCTAGACTGTGAGCCCGCTGTTGGGTAGGGACCGTCGCCATATGTTGCCAGCTTGGACTTCCCAAGCGCTTAGTACAGTGCTCTGCACACAGTAAGCGCTCAATAAATACGATTGATTGATTGATATATGTATATAATATACTAATAAGCATATATATGTACAAACATGTACATACGTATGTATGTATGTTTGTACATATATATGTATATTTTTATTTGTATATATTTGTAGGAGTAGGAGTATTTGTATATATGTATATTTGTATATGTGTATATATATACACACACGTATGTTTATATGTTTGTTCATGTTTATTACTCTATTTTACTTGTACATATTTATTCTATTTATTTTATTTTGTTAATACGTTTTGTTTTGTTGTCCGTCTCCCCCTTCTAGACTGTGAGCCCGCTGTTGGGTAGGGACCATCGCTATATGTTGCCGACTTGGACTTCCCAAGCGCTTAGTGCAGTGCTCTGCACACAGTAAGTGCTCAATAAATACGACTGAATGTACGAATGAAAGGTTGTAATCTTTAGGGGAACGTATCCTTGTCATCATGAGCTCACCCGTTCAGGCCCTGGGTTGCCACAAAAAGCATTATCCGTTACTTTCAAGGTTTTATTAGCTTGAAAGCCAAGTTGCCTATATTTGCACGTTAAGAAGTCCGGGGAAATTGTTAAACTTGATTCAGACTGCCATGCCGTTTGCCTTTTCTAGCCCCACACAATTTTTGGATCGTGAGTTCCTGCAATCCAGTGTCCTCACCTATTGATTATTTTTTTTCCGCCAGCCTTTTATAAAGTGCCCTCGAAGCAGTAAGCACTTAATAAATGCTATTATTTCCGTGGCTACTCAGTGGTCTCATTCAAACAGGAGACACCGTAATTTTCTGTTCTTAAGGAAGGATTGAAGGTGAGGGAGAGGCGCGGAGGGCAGAACAGTGGAGGGAGATTGCAGAGGAAGGGAAAGTTATAAACGTGGAAGGAAAAAGCTTAGTGAGTGAATAGAGAGATGAAGTGGAAGGGAGGTAGGACGGTTGGATGGGCAGCCCAGATAAGTCCACTGACTGGAAAGGGAGGGTCTTTTGATGTTCCAAATGATAAAGTTCCACATCAGTCAATCAATTAATCGTATTTATTGAGCGCTTACTGTGTGCAGAGCACTGTACTAAGCGCTTGGGAAGTACAAGTTGTACACATGAAATAAGAATGGGATGCTGGCGGCATTACCGAGTCAGCTCTTCCCGTGGGGCAGCTTTTTCCCTCACTTCTCATTCAGCCTGCTAATAAATGGGACCCCAGGTCTCTCCCTGTCCCATGTTTTCTGGGAGAATCGAAATACCAACAGGGCCGTGAGACTGATTTCATTCCTAATTTTAGCCCCCTGTCTGCCTTCCGAGCTAAAATACCCTCATTCTCTTTTCCCTCTTTGATTAATTGTTGTTTGTACATATTTATTACTCTATTTTATTTGTACATATCTATTCTATTTATTTTATTTTGTTAGTGTGTTTGGTTTTGTTTTCTGTCTCCCCCTTTTAGACTGTGAGCCCACTGTTGGGTAGGGACTGTCTCTATATGTTGCCAATCTGTACTTCCCAAGCGCTTAGTACAGTGCTCTGCACACAGTAAGCGCTCAATAAATGCGATTGATGATGATGGTGATCCCGCAAGGAATTCCTTTCCTAGCACCCTTCTGCCAAAACACATCCTTCCCCACTTTCAAAGCCCTCCTCAAAAGTTAGCACCTCTAGAAGACATTCTCTGATGAATTCCCCATCTCTTTGGCTAGGTCACCCCATCAGCCATCCTTAGCACTTGTGTATATCTGTTCCGTTTATTCATTATTCCTTATATTAAATATTGTTTTATCAGCTGAATTTACACTCCTACTTCTGTTCCTTTGGTGAATGCTTTCGTTCCTTTCAGGAGGCCCGTCTCCCTCGATTAGACTGTAAGCTTCTCAAGGGCAAGAACTGTCTTCTGTGGTTTTTTTTTTAATGTTCCCAAGCGCCTAATACAGCGCATTGCATACAGGAATTGCTCGGACACAATCCAAAATGCCAGTTGCAAAAATCACACAGCTGATGGTGAAACATTGTGAAGAATTCATCCTTTTCAAAAGTCCAAGTTCCATCCACAGGCAAAATTAATTCCTGAAAAATTGCTTTATGGTTACGGTTACAGTCAAAGTTAAGGGTAGGTTTGATTTTTGGGGGGGTTGGTCAGTTGTCATTTCAGTAATTTCATGCTTAATGTTTGGATATGTCAATTGTTGTTACATTATCTTGTATTCTTGTATGTTACATTATCTATGCTTGCCCTGCTGCATGTTTTTAAGTAATCAGAAGCTGACTGAGTAGCGTTTACCTCTTGGGTCTCGCAAAGGGCTGGTTGAGTTCATTGTTTTCACCAATCAACTCTTCTTCACTCCAGGAATTTTGGAAAGTAAAAGACTGGAAATTGTGAAAGAGAAAACAATCAATCAAACGATTGGAAATGTGGTGTACCATGCTGCCGATTTGCCAATATGGTGGCAGGTGCCCCAGTACGTACTAATTGGGATCAGTGAGATATTTGCCAGCATAGCAGGTAAGTTTTAAAAATGGACATTTGAACCCCGGCTCTCATTCATTCATTCATTCATTCAATCGTATTTATTGAGCGCTTACTGTGTGCAGAGCACACTCCTTCCCCTCCCCATCTCCCTCGCCTTACCTCCTTCCCCTCCCCACAGCACCTGTATGTATATATATGTGTGGATATATATATATGTAATAATACGTAATAATAATAATATAAATACGTAATAATAAATACGTACATATCTATATATACATATATAGATATAGATATGTACGTATTTATTACTCTATTTTATTTGTACATATTTATTCCATTTATTTTATTTTGTTAACATGTTTTGTTTTGTTCTCTGTCTCCCCCTTCTAGACTGTGAGCCCACTGTTGGGTAGGGACCGTCTCTGTGTGTTGCCAACTTGTACTTCCCAAGTGCTTAGTACAGTGCTCTGCACACAGTAAGCACTCAATAAATAATAATAATGATGGCATTTATTAAGCGCTTACTATGTGCAAAGCACTGTTCTAAGCGCTGGGGAGGTTGCAAGGTGATCAGGTTGTCCCACGTGGGGCTCACAGTCTCAATCCCCATTTTACAGATGAGGTAACTGAGGCACAGAGAAGCTAAGTGACTTGCCCAAAGTCACACAGCTGACAATTGGCGGAGCCGGGGTTTGAACCCATCACCTCTGACTCCAAAGCCCGGGCTCTTCTCCACTGAGCCACGCTGCTTCTCTAAAATACGATTGAATGAATGAATTGTATCAGAAACTACGTGAGCATAGATGGAAAGCTCATTGTGAGCGAAGAATGTGTCTGTGTATTCATTCACTCATTCAGTCGTATTCATTGAGCGTTGACTGTGCGCGGAGCACTGTACTAAGCGCTTGGGAAGTACAAGTTGGCAACATATAGAGACGGTCCCTACCCAACAGCGGGCTCACAGCCTGCAGGTCTAACTGTGCAACTAGTCTTTATGCATCGTATCAGAAAATACGTGAGCATAGATGGAAAGCTTGTTGTGAGCGAGGAGTGTGTCTGTGTATTGTCGTATCGTTCTTTCCCAAACACTTAGTACTGTAGTAGAAGCAGCGTGGCTCAGTGGAAAGAGCCCGGGCTTTGGAGTCAGAGGTCATGGGTTCAAATCCCGGCTCTGCCAACTCTCAGCTGTGTGACTTTGGGCAAGTCACTTCACTTCTCTGGGCCTCAGTTACCTCATCTGTAAAATGGGGATTAAAACTGTGAGCCCCCTGTGGGACAACCTGGTCACCTTGTAACCTCCCCAATGCTTAGAACAGTGCTTGGCACATAGTAAGCACTTAACAAATACCGTTCTTATTATTACTGTCACCTCTTTCCCTTCTCCACAGCACCTGTATATATGCATATATATTTGTACGTATTTATTACTCTATTTATTTTACTTGTACATATCTATTCTATTTATTTTATTTTGTTAATATGTTTTGTTCTCTGTCTCCCCCTTCTAGACTGTGAGAAGACTATTCTAGACTAGACTTCTAGACTATTTATTTTATTTTTATTTTATTTTATTGTATTGTATTTTGTTAGTATGTTTGGATTTGTTCTCTGTCTCCCCCTTCTAGACTGTGAGCCCACTGTTGGGTAGGGACCGTCTCTAGATGTTGCCAACTTGTACTTCCCAATTGCTTAGTCCAGTGCTCTGCACACAGTAAGCGCTCAATAAATACGATTGATTGATCGATCACATGAAAACTTTGGAGTCTTTTCAAGAAGACCTTTTAAGCTACTCTTTTGCATGGGAAAAGCAATTCATTCATTCATGCTTGAGAGAGTACAGTATAACAATTGGTAGATATGTTTCCTGCCCACAACAGGCTTAAAGTCTAGAGGAGAAAAATGAAACTGATGGCAAAGACTGAGCTCATATAAGGGGATTCAAATTCTGAAGTTGGCAGAAAGCATTATTGTACTCTGTGTTTACAGAACGTGGACTTTCACTGAAGTGCTTTCACAAAAATATTATTTGAAACCAAAAGCAGTTCCCTTCAAACGCTTTGTTAAAGTTCTTGAATAAGAGGTTTTTCCTCTACCTTGTCGCACTGGGCTTTCAAACCAAGGGTATTTACTAGAGAAAAGCATTTTTGGGGGGCAGATCAGGAATGAGCAAAAATCACACAGCAGCTGATGGTGAAACATTGTGAAGAATTCATCCTTTTCAAAAGTCCAAGTTCCAACCATAGGCAAAATTAATTCCTGAAAAATCGCTTTATGGTTAAGATTACAGTCAAAGTTAAGGGTAGGTTTGATTTTGGGGGGGTTGGTCAATTGTCATTTCAGTAATTTCGTGCTGAATGTTTGGCTACGCCAATTCTTAAACCATTAGTTGCTAGATTATCATTGATTTGCTACAGTTGCATTTTTTTAATGAAGACCGAAATGGGTTTCCAATGGCAGGTGGACAACAAAACGGTAAGTTGGGGCCGGAATTTGTCAAGCATGATTTCCACGTGCTATTTTTGTCACCAGTACCTCTGATAAGGGAAAGACCCACATTAAGGCCCTGATTGTCCATGTACAGTAGAAACTGAAGCCCCCCTGATGCCAGAGGTTATGCCCTCTTCTTTCCCCATCCATGCTTAAACTAACATTTATAGGAGAGGCAGGAAAGGGGCCCAAGGGGGAGGTGTGTCCTTTCGATCAATGGTGTTGGAAATCTCTGTGAACGATGTGGTGTCCCATCCCCATAATGGCTCCATTGAAACCACCGAACCAGGGAGGTGGGCTGCGGGCAATTAATAATAATGACGGCATTTATTAAGCGCTTACTATGTGCAGAGCACTGTGCCGTTGGTCAGAGCAGCCCTGCCAGAATATAAAATAAGGCTCTTTGCAGACATCTGATAACTTACAAAGTCATGAAGGAAGTGAACATGCCAACGTGGCATTTCCCAGCACTAGGATGAGGGGACGCCCAGTGGTTTTGGGTTTTTTTTTTAAATCATTTTTAATTGCATTTATGGGCTTACTTCTGGATGAGGCCTAGGACTAAGTCCAGGGGTACAAGGATAGTGAGTCAGGCTTGGTGCTTGACCTTCAGGGGCTCAGAACCTGTAAAATCAGGGAGGTGGGCCAAGGACACTGGAGATGGGCCCAAGAGGAAAGAAATAAGGAAACACAAATGAGCAGGAACCACAGTACCCGACTGCCAGTGGAAGTTGTGCTCCATGGGCATCCCTAAGTTAAGATCTTCTTGACATTCCAACAGTTGGAAAAGTATGCCATGGCTTCTGCCTGTCCCTGTCCTGGGAACAGGAGGACTTCTCCCGGTTTAAAGTGGGAGGGAGAGGGTGGCAGCCCCAGGCAGTTACCATGGCCCTGTATATATATATATATGTTTGTACATATTTATTACTCTATTTATTTATTTTACTTGTACATATCTATTCTATTTATTTTATTTTGTTAGTATGTTTGGTTTTGTTGTCTGCCTCCCCCTTTTAGACTGTGAGCCCACTGCTGGGCAGGGACTGTCTCTATATGTTGCCAATTTGTACTTCCCAAGTGCTTAGTACAGTGCTCTGCACACAGTAAGCGCTCAATAAATACGATTGATGATGATGATGATGGCCCCAGGAGAAGGAGCCCAGGGTTGGAAACGTGATGGCTTCTAAATAAAAGGAGACAATTCCTCCCATGGCATTTGGTCAGTGGAGCGACTGTGGCCACAAGAAGTTGTGAAAGCAGAAAATATCAACAGGCGGAGGAGAGGCTTGGAGAAATTTACGGGTGAACAGAGGGACAGTTTGGAATTTAGAGTGGGGGTGAAAGTTAAGGATTTGGCTGCCTGAACAGCACACCGTATTGCAGGCGTGGGGGATCCTGGTTTTATATTGTGTATTTTCTCTCACCTCCCCGATGATGCCCAGCATTAGGTTGTCCTCTCTGACTACCGCTACATGTAAGGGTGTTAATTAGGAAAACTCACCTAGGGAAAAATTAGGAGAGCTCACCTCCTCCAGGAGGCCGTCCCAGACTGAGCTCCCCTTTTCCTCTGTTCCTCCTCTCCCCATCGTCCCTACTTCCTCCCCCTTCCCCTCTCCACAGCACTTGTGTACATTTGTACATATTTATTACTCTACTCTAATGATGTGTACATATCTATAATTCTGTTTATCTATTTTGATGGCATTGACGCCTGTCTACTTGTTTTGTTGTCTGTCTCCCCCTTCTAGACTGTGAGCCCGTCGTTGGGTAGGGATTGTTTCTGTCAGTTGCCAAATTGTACTTTTCAAGCGCTTAGTCCAGTGCTCTGCACACAGTAAGCGCTCAATAAATACGATTGAATGAATGAATGAAAAGATAGTACTGACTCTGAGGTCCCTTTCTTTAGACACAACTTCAAGCACTTAGTACAGCGCTGTGCACACAGTCTGCACACAGTAAGCGCTCAATAAATACGATTGAATGAATGAATGAAAAGATAGTACTAGACTCTGAGGTCCCTTTCTTTAGACACAACTTCAAGCGCGTAGTACAGCGCTGTGCACACAATCCGTGCTAAATAAATTCGATGTTTTGATTGCGGTTCCGAGCCCATCATCACGTATTTGTAATTCGGGTTTTTCTCTGGGCACATTTCCTTCCACCTGGCCACCTAGAAGTTTATCTGCTTTTTTTTTGCCCCGCTCATCAGTCTTTATGCCGTTTATCCCCCTTCTGTATGGCATTTCACCAACCAAAAGAAACTTTCATATGTAAATTTGAGAGTTTATGCCGCTTACTCCTTCTTTCATATAATTGTAGAGTGCTCTGCACACAGTAAGCGCTCAATAAATACGACTGAATGAATGTGGAGATGTTAAAAACAAAATTGGCTCTATCCTTTTTCCTTGGGAGATGCTACTTTGTCTTGACACTTCTCCATCCTGGAAAGTGGCTGTTTATCCCAACTGGGTGTGTCTTTTAACTAGCTTTCCGTCCTTTACTCAACAGTACCTCCGTTCCTGTGGATTATTTATTTTTTGTCTGTTTAAGCTTTTTGCCTGAATCTGGTCAAAGGCCTTTTGACATTTTCAAAGGACTTTTGAGGTTTCAGGTAAATACAGAGTTAGAAAGGGTATCTGTACCGTGCCGCCCCAGGCAAGGAATAGAATTTTTATCGTACATTTTGTAATCCGGTTTTCGTGAATGAGCAGCCAATCCCCCTGCCTCCACGCGAGACTGCATCCGAAATCTGCAGCCTCAACTCTGCCTGCTGCCGTGGAAATAGAGAAAATTTTGTCATCTTAAGTCTACTCTGAGCCTCCTTTCCTTCAAGGTAGACCATTCCAACTCCTCTAACTTTTCCACCTTCTTCAGCCCAAATATACAAGTGTTTTCTTACCTAGTTGGGGTTGGGGAAATGAGGGAGTATTTAAGTTTTAAACAGTGGTGCTAGAGTATTTTTTTCCCTTTTAGTGATTATTGTTAGAGCTTTTTTTAAAACCTTTTTTCCATTCTTCTGATTAAATATAAATTACTAACTTTAGCTTCTAGTTAAAATTTAGAATCAGATAGAAGTTACTTTGGAATAATTTTTTTTGTAGAAAGATACGCTTTTCACTATCTACCTTTCTCAAAGATGGGAAGGAGATGGGTTGGAACCGTGGGGAATAAACACTCTCGCACAAAATACCATATATGACCTTGTTGCCCGTGTCGTACGCGCGGTGTGATGAAATGGCAACAGTTTATTATTCTGTGGCTCAGTTGCCTCATCTGTGAAATGGGAATTAAGACTGTGAGCCCCACGTGGGACAACCTGATAACCCTGTATCTCCCCCAGCGCTTAGAACAGTGCTTGGTGCATAGTAAGCGCTTAACAAATACCATTATTATTATTGTTATTATTCAGTATGCACAGACTGAGCCCACTGTTGGGTAGAGACTGTCTCTATATGTTGCCAACTTGTACTTCCCAAGCGCTTTGTACAGTGCTCTGCACACAGTAAGCGCTCAATAAATATGATTGATTGATTGACTAATTTAGCAAAATCTTGTTTCTTTTATAATTATCTTCGGTAAGGTGAAAGCGTCTATAAGAAACCTAATGCTTGGTTCTTTGGGCCAAAAAAATGGATGAAATCGTTGCCAGTAGCCGCCAGCAAGCAGTAATATGTGAGACTGTTTTATATTCTGTGCTCAAGATTAAATATTTGTGACACCTTTGCGTTAAAACGGGAATAGTTTCGTGACAAAGTCTCTGCCCTTTTCCCCTTCAGTGATATGATTCCAGTCTGACTAATAAATTAACGAAGGGAATAATAAATCAGATAAATTGTCTTTCCTTCAGTAATTTTGAGAACTTTGGAAGTGATGGCTTACTTATAGTTACTTACTTATAGTTCAATATATATGTAGTTCAGTATAGTTCAACTTATAGTTCATTAAGCAGTAATCACTGTGTTCTTCAAGTTTGGTTACTAAGTGCTACCAGAAGCGCTGCTGTTTATTGCAGGTATTCTGTGAACAACCCACAAGTATTATAAACTAGAAATTAGAAAAACAGGAGCAGATCCATGAACAGATTCCCCAGTGCAAGTTTATTAGTAATTGTTTGTGCTCCGAAGGGTCTGATCAAAATACCGCACTCTGGTTTGGCAGTACACGACTGTGCTAGAAAGAGGACACTTCTATTGGTACTTTGCAGATGAGCATCTTTCTCCAGTTTAAATATGAAACCCGCAGGAAATTGAATGCAGATAATTGTTAATGTAATACTTTTCTTTCCATTTCTGGTAAAGAAGCCAAGAAAATATAATGCAAACGACTGAATACTTAATAAAATTACAAATGTAAATAGGCTAGAAAAGATGAATCTTTTCAGTTCTATTTGAGTTGAACAAATGGCATTTGCCAGACTATTGTAGGTCTTCTAGAGTTGTATTTAATTGAAGTTTACGATCGCACAAATTGCCTTGCGGATATTTGGCTAAAATGATGTTCACCTCTTTTTAATGAGCCATTTTTTTTTTAGAGGTACCAAAATAATAAAGGGATTGACGGTAGTGGAATCTTGTTTACCGTCCAACTTGTTTGTAAAATTTAATAGTGTTGCCTCGTTTGAGAAATATTGCCTCCTTTTTGAGAAGCTTGTAAAACCGTCATAGTGTTCAGTGAAAATGTTTTTCTTTTAAAGAAGGGATTCTAAATCTATGCAGCGCGTTTTATTCTGCTTGTTTGTGCCTTTTGTAAGAGACAAGTTTTTAAATGTAATGTCAATTTCTTGCACTCTAGGTCTAGAATTTGCATATTCAGCTGCTCCTAAATCTATGCAGAGTGCCATTATGGGCTTGTTCTTCTTCTTCTCTGGAATTGGGTCGTTTGTTGGCTCCGGGTTGCTGGCTCTGGTATCTATTAAAGCAATTGGATGGATGAGTAATCATACGGACTTTGGTAAGTTTTCTTAAGATCCAGGGTAATTTGGGCATCCTGAGGCCTATCAGTAGTCAGTAATTTCTCTTTCGAGGTTTATCCACGGTGAATTAATTGTACACTTTAAAATCACATTGCCAAGAAGCACAAGAAATTTACCAGCCCACCAATTTTTCTGACAGATCCTAAAACTGAAATAGCCCCTCAACGTCATGTAATCCAACCCATGTTTTCGTCTCTCGCACCTTCCTTCTATTCCGCACCCCCCTCTCTTTTCCTCAAGGGAGAGTGGTTTGGCCAAGGGAAAAGGGGAAAGCATTCCAAGAAAGGGGAAAGGCCAAATGGGTCAGTGGCTGTGGGCGTGGAGTTTGCTTGATGTAAATTTCTATTTTATATCATTTCCATTTTAAAGCCTAATCTTTCTTTGTAAAAATCGGTTTTTTGGCCTCCTCTCACCCTGTACTGTATTTGTGTTGGAATTTAAAAGTAGATTCTCCTTAAATGTTTCCCAAGAAGCAGCACAGCCTAGTGGATAGAGAACAGGCTTGGGACTCGGAAGGTTTTGGGTTCTAATCCCAGCTCGGCCACTCGTCTGCTGTGTGACCTGGGTTCAGTTCACTTCTCTGTGCCTCAGTTACCCCTTCTGTCAAATAGGGATTAAGACTCTGAGCCGCATGTGGGACAGGGACTGGGTCCAACCTGATTTGCATCTATCGATCTCAGCGCTCAGTACAGTGCCTGGCACCTAGTAAGTGCTTCCCGAATACCACCGTTATTATTATTCATTACTTTGTGTCTTCTATATGTCTTCCTCCACCCTCTTAATGACTGTGTGTTGACGTTGCTAAAGTGAAACTCTTCTGATATCCCTCTGCCCCCTAACTTTCAGCTGACTGCTCCGCCGCTTGTCACCTCTTTGACTTTTTAGCTTTAAAATAAAGAGGTCTTATTTATCTGAAGTAGCGGACTGCAACCGAGAAACGTGATTTTGGCAACCTTATGCCAACTGGGGGATATAACTAGGTAGGTGGCCTAGTCTACTCTCCTTTTCCTGGTTTTCCATTATTATTGGATTTGAGTAGAAGAGCCAGTAAGTGGCACCTTGAGAGTTTTATTGACTCTCTTTCAGAGGCACTTCTAACCCCAGTTACAGAAGGAACCCCATACTGAAAGTTGCAAATATATATATATATATATATATAATATGTAATTGAGTTTCAATCCAGTAAATTAGCTCCTCGAACCAAAGGAATATATATATATATTCCTTAGCTCCTCGAACCAAAGGTATATCTATCTATCTATATCTATCTATCTATCTATCTAGATATCTACACATATAGGTATATACATATATGTATATACACACACACACACACATATAGGCATATACCTACACACACACACACACACACACACCCCTCCATATATATCTATATATCTATATAGGTATATATATCTATATATCTATATATCTATATATAGGTATCTATGTAGATAGATGTATAGGTGTATATATAGGTATCTATGTATATGTATATGTATAGATAGATATAGATATATACCTATAGATAGATAGATATAGATAGATATACCTATATGTATAGATAAATAGACAGATATGGATTATATATATATAGAGAGAGAGAGAGAGAGAGGTACAGGTAAATATATATCTAGATAGATATACCTTTGGTTCGAGGAGCTAATTTACTGGATTGAAACTCAATTACATTATAGTAAACATAAAGAAAATAGGAAATCAAGGGTTTGGCAGAAAGTTTCTATGCAGTCCATTAATTTGGTAAACAGCTTTACTTGGTTTCAGTTGTGATACACAAGTAGGTACTAATATTTACCACTTTTAAAAATGATTACAGTTTTACTAAGTCGTTCTGTGTTCCTTCGCTGGTGAAAAGTTGGAATACAGGGTTACAAAGTTTAGCTTTAATTTTTCTTTGGACCTAAAGTTTTCAAAGCCATAATCGTAAATTACGCCCGGATCGTGCATCCCGTCCAGGTCGGTGTTAGCACGTTCAAGCGGAGAAGTGAGAAGTTGAGAAGTGAAAACCCACTTGTGGGTTCACACTGAATTTTTCAGAAAAATGTTTTTGTAAGGTTAAATGACTTGAATATCTGTCTCTCCTCCTTCGGCATGATGTCGACATCTAATTCTTTAGGCGTGGCATCTGACGTGTGTGAAAACATAGCTGCAAAACAGTTCATAATTTTTCAAAATGTATGTTACTAAGTTGAACAAGTTTTCATAGATAGTACGGGGTTTGTTATCCAACGTGTTTGAGGAATGGGTGGCATAGCTTTGTCAGAAATTCTAGTTAGCCGTTAGTTGTTTGATGGACTAGTAAGACTAGCAGAATAACTCTTGTTTTCCTAATCTGTTTGCTGCTCGAGTAGCCCAAGACCATTTTGTTAGGATTTCTCCAGAAGACCTCATGCAGACTCCAGCAAATAATTCCTTCGGTTGTTTTTATTTAATGTCATATTGAAGGGACGGATAAACCCATTACAATTTGAGCGTAAAAGGTACAAAATTTGAAACAGTTTATCTCTAGATGTAGCTTACTCTTTGTCTATTTTTCACACCACAAATAAAACCAAATAAAAAATCCGGTCTAGAATGGTAGCAACAAACATCTTGTTTAAAGCTTTATTTAAAAAAATGAAATGGTTGCAAAAGTTCAGGAAAAAAGTGTTTCTATGCATTTATAACTTCATGTTCAAAGTGAACCCTATTGAGAGCCCACGCAAAAGTGGTTTGACAGGACAGACCAGTATGAGACTAATAATGAAACCCATAACACATTGTTTATGCAGTAATACTTTTTGAAAACCCAAGTTTTAATGCACCACGATCATGTCAGTTTTCACTTTCACTTGGTTTCGGCTATTTTTTCCCTTCTCTAGGAGAATAAAAGTCATTGAGTGTTCTATGATTTGACTTTTAAAGAAATGTTTACCACAATTTCCCTATCTAAAGTTGGTGTTCAGTGGCAGTAACAGATTGATATGAATTGATATTGATATTGATATTGAATTGGTATGAATTGATGAGTTGCCATTTCTTCTGCTCGAAATTGGGAGGCTTTCATAGAAATTATGGATTTAGTGACCTCTGAATCTCTCTTAAGAGTGGCCGAACAGTTGGTAGTCCACCGGATAGTTTAGATTAGTTGAATTTCTTTGGGTGAGGTAGCTTTCATCATCAGGCATCATTTTTCTTATAACCAGAGGTTATATTGTATTTAAAAGAGCAGGAAAGTAGAATGATATAATGATAGAAGCAACACTAAAGTCAGATGACCTATGCCTAGCTTGCATGTTAAATTTCTCGCCTGCCTTTCTTCATCTGTAAATGAGAATTATTTCTCTGGGTATCAAACTGATGTGATCGGGAGATTAATGAGATCGTGTTTGAAAAGCAATTTGAGATCCTGGGAATAAAAGTGTCGCTTATTTTTTAAGACTTAATTCCTGGAAATAGGTCACATCTTTCATGGCATTTAGATGCCTTCCTATAAAGAAAAAATAGTGCTTTTTAACCACTCAAACTCTTAAGAGCAGATTGTATTTTAAATAACAGAGGAAAATTGATTTTCCTTTTATTGTGTACTAGAAATTCATTTAATCACATCTTTAATTTCTGTAATTAATACCAAGTAATTCAATAGCAAGACTTAATGTGCAAGCAGTACTTCTAAGGATTGATGTGCATTTGGCTGTCTTTCCTTCCTTGCTCCCCTTCCCTGTCATATATGTATATATAATAATAGATATGGTATAATAATACCATTGGCTATAGGCCTTTCAGGATTTTGGTGGTACACCATATGGTATTGTTCTTGGGAATGTGACAGTTGCGAAAGCCCACTTCGTAATAGATAATGTTTAACCCATGAGTTCTTAATTATAAATTTATCGTATTGTATATAACAATTTTTTTTAGGGGGAAAAGAGGTTGGAAAGACTCTTACTAGAGAAATGAAAGCAGTTATATATACATATACGTAACTATATACTATATATACTATATACTAGAGTATATATAAGATATATACTATATATATATATCTATATATAGATATAGACATATAGTTATGTATATGTAACGTTATAGAAGTGTAAAAAATGAAAACTGGGCCCAGTTCTCCTGGAAATCTTGAAAGGCCTGATGCCGCCTTTCAAAGACCCTAATTTATTCCAAGTACTTTAAGAACTGGGAGAATTGGGCTCACAACATGGCTCAGTGGAAAGAGCCCGGGCTTTGGAGTCAGAGGTCACGGGTTCAAATCCTGACTCTGCCACTTGTCAGCTTTGTGACTTTGGGCGAGTCACTTAACATCTCTGTGCCTCAGTGACCTCATCTGTACAATGGGGATTAAGACTGTGAGCCCCCCATAGGATAACCTGATCACCTTGTAGCCTCCCCAGTGCTTAGAACAGTGCTTTGCACATAGTAAGCACTTAATAAATGCCATTATAATTATTATTATTACTTGTGGTTGGTCCTTTGTTGTATGGACTGTTTATGGAAGCAGTGTCACTAGAAATTAATTTTCCTTATAACATATAATGGAAAAAACGGTCTATGAGAAGCAGAGTGGCCTAGTGGAAGGGCTTGGAAGTCAGAGGACCCGGGTTCTAGTTCTGGCTCCGCCACTTGTCTGCCGTGTGACTTTGGGCAAGTCACTTCACTTCTCTGTGCCTCAGTTACCTCATTTGTAAAATGGGGATTACGACTGTGAGCCCCATGTGGGACTGTGACCATCCTGATTTACCTGTATCTACTCCAGTGTTTAGCACAGCTCCTGGCACACAGTAAACTTAGAACAGTGCTTAGTAAGTGCTTAATAAATACCATTATTATTATTATTATTAGCAAATACCATTAAAAAACACATGAAAACAATCTGATCTCACTGTGTTTTTCCAGCCAAAGATGGTGTCTTCAGTACTCCTGGTTATCCCAGTACTTTTCCCCATATGCCTCGGTCTGAATCCTGCCCCTGAATTGCTATCAAAATGCAAGAGGAGGGGGGAAAAAAGAACTCCGGTTTTAGTAAGCACCTCATCTCTTTAAATACCTGCCCTCCTCCTTTTTTGTACTATAGCTGTGATTCATTCATTCAATCGTATTTATTGAGCGCTTACTGTGCGCAGAGCACTGGACTAAGCGCTTGGGAAGTACAGTGATTGCGTATGTTCTAAAAGAAGTTCAGCCCTGCCATTGTTCCAGTGTTCTTCTGCACCAGGTGGATGGGTTTAACAATAATCCTGAAAAAGCAGCCAGCTAAAGTTGTCAGAGAAGGCCTCAGCGTGATTAGAGAGAAGCAGCGTGGCTCAGTGGAAAGAGCCCGGGCTTTGGAGTCAGAGGTCATGGGTTCAAATCCCGGCTCCGCCACTTGTCAGCTGTGTGACTTTGAGCAAGTCACTTCACTTCTCTGGGCCTCAGTTCCCTCATCTGTAAAATGGGGATTAAAACTGTGAGCCCCCCGTGGGACAACCTGATCACCTGGTAACCTCTCCAATGCTTAGAACAGTGCTTTGTACATAGTAAGCACTTAATAAATGTCATTATTATTATTATTATTATTCAGCGGCTCTCAAGGCAAGGGACTATGAGGCTAGCCTGTCTTGGCCCCCTCCTGCCTAGGCCCGAGGTCTCAATCAATCAATCGTATTTATTGAGCGCTTACTGTGTGCAGAGCACTGTACTAAGCGCTTGGGAAGTCCAAGTTGGCAACATATAGAGCCGGTCCCTACCCAACAGTGGGCTCACCGTCTAGAAGGGGGAGACAGACAACAAAACCAAACATATTAACAAAATAAAATAAATAAAATAGATATGTACAAAATAGAATAGATATGTACAAAATAGAATAGATATGTACATACATACGTAGATATGTAGATATGTCTCCTCCCTCCCCCTCAGTTCCCTCATCTGTAAAATGGGGATTAAGACTGTGAGCTCCCCGTGGGACAACTTGATCACCTTGTAACCTCTCCAGCGCTTAGAACAGTGCTTTGCACATAGTAAGCGCTTAATAAATGCCATTATTATTATTATTATTATTATTATTATTATCATTACTATTCCTTCTGCCCCGCTTCTCATCCTAAACACCCCCAGTGATGGAGACATGGCAGGAACCAGCCAGCTGGTACCGTCACCTCCTTTATCCAGAAAAATTGGATTGGCCGCCCACGGTCTATCGAGGACTAGATTGCTAGCAAAATAGCTTTTACCTCAGCCACTCCATTTTAACAGTTGTCGAGTGTCTGTGACTTAATTAGCTCTGAATTGTACAAGGCATTGGAATCATTTCGTATATTTTATGGGACCATTTCAGTTGTTGGTGTAGCCCAACATAGATGACGTATTCATAAAAGTAATAAAGTCATTCAGGATTTGTCAGACAATTCGCATGACAGTTCAGAGGTAAAGGCGGAACTTTGTAAATCGGAAGGACTGTAATAATTTTCTGAATAAACTAATATTCCTTACCCAACACACAAAAATATATGTAGGTCTGCCCTGTATAAAGTAGTTGAAAAGAATTCGTCATGGAAATGCCTTCAAATTGAGACTTAATTAGCAAAAAACATGAGGGACTGTTCTTTTTGAAATCACGTGGACTACTGTGTCTTCAACTGTAAAATATAAAAGGTAGTCTTTAGAATCAAATTACAATTTGCCGAAAGGAAATTTTTGAATTTATACGGCCTCTGCATGTATTTAACGTTGCTGTATAAAACAGCAGATTTTGCAGGTACAGTGAAAAGCAAAAGAGCATGAGGGTTTTATTTTTAATGCTATTTAAGTACTTCCTATGTGCCAGGCACTCTACTAAATGCTGGTTAGTGGTTAATCAGATTGGACACAGTCCATATCCCACGTGGCACTCACAGTTTTAATCCCCATTTTACAGATAGAGAAGCAGCGTGGCTCAGTGGAAAGAGCCCGGGCTTTGGAGTCGGAGGTCGTGGGTTCAAATCCCGGCTCTGCCAATTGTCAGCTGAGTGACTTTGGGCAACTCACTTGACTTTTCTGTGCCTCAGTCACCTCATCTGATAAATGGGGATGAAGACTGTGAGCCCCCCCGTGGGACAACCTGTTCACCTTGTAACCTCCCCAGGGCTTAGAACAGTGCTTTGCACGTAGTAAGCGCTTAATAAATGCCGTCATTATCATTATTGTTGTTATAACTGCAGCACAGAAACATTAAGTGACTTGTTTACGGTCACATAGCAGACAAGGGGCAGAGTCATGGTTGGAATCCAGGTCCTCCGACTTCCAACCTCGGTGCTCTTTCCACTAGGCCACACTGCTTCCCCACAAAACCCATCACAGTTGACACCATCCTCCCCACCACTGAAATCTGCCGACCTGTATAAGTGTTTGTCCAGATTTATTACTCTATTTTACTTGTACATATTTCCTATTCTATTTATTTTCTGAATGATGTGCATCTAGCTTTATTTCTGTTTCTTCTGATGACTTGACACCTGTCCACGTGTTTTGTTTTTTTGTCTGTCTCCCCCTTCTAGGCTGTGCAGAGCACACATTCACTGTGCCTAACGGATACCATTTATTTAAAAAATAAAATAAAATGTTGGGAGAGTGGTGGTTTGAAAATGCAAAGGGAGAAGCAGCGTGGCTCAGTGGAAAGAGCAGGGGCTTTGGAGTCAGAGGTCATGGGTTCAAATTCCCGCTCCGCCAATTGTCAGCTGGGTGACTTTGGGCGAGTCACTTCACTTCTCTGGGCCTCAGTTCCCTCATCTGGAAAATGGGGATTAAAAAACTGTGAGCCCACCATGGGACAACCTGATTACCTTGTAACCTCCCCAGCGCTTTGAACAGTGCTTTGTACATGGTAAGCACTTCACAAATACCATTATTATTATTATTAAAGGGAGAAAAAGTTTAAGGTGAGAGGAAGGATGTGCGCAAAGGGTCGGGGGGAGACAAATGAGATCGAAGACGTGTATATAAGAGCCGCGGGGCTGAGAATGGGGTGAATAGCAAATGCTTAAAGGAGACTGCTTAAAACTGCTGCCAGTGGCCCTACTCCCTCATGGGGAAGCAGCGTGGCTCAGTGGAAAGAGCCCGGGCTTTGGAGTCAGAGGTCATGGGTTCAAATCCCCACTCCGCCAACTGTCAGCTGGGTGACTTTGGGCAAGCCCCTTCACTTCTCTGGGCCTCAGTTCCCTCATCTGGAAAATGGGGATTAAGACTGTGAGCCCCATGTAGGACAACCCGATGACCTTGTATCTACCCTAGTGCTTAGAGTAGTGCTTGGCACATAGTAAGCACTTAACAAATACCATCATTATTATTATTATTATTATACATCATAATTTTCAGACAAGTTCCCTACCCACAAGCTTATACGCTAGAGAAAATACATGTATATGTGTCAGGCAATGTACTAAGGGCTGGGGTAGATACAAGATAATCAGGTTGGACACAGTCCAGGTCCCACACGGGGACTTTAATCAACTTTAAGCCCTCTTTTACGGATGACCCTGTAACCTCCCCAGTGCTTAGAATCAATCAATCAATCAATCATATTTATTGAGCGCTTACTGTGTGCAGAGCACTGTACTAAGCACTTGGGAAGTACACAGTGCTTTGCATATAGTAAGCGCTTAATAAATGCCATTATCATTATTATTATTATATTACCAAGGTGGCACATGTACACAGAACGGGTGAGAAAACCCGAAACTTCTTTTTCAATCAATGGCAGGATGGAAAAAAAAAAAAATTTAAAACCCGCCTCTAAACTTATCACTGAAGTTTATGATCCTTTTCGAGAACAGCCTGGGTTGCAGTGAACTATATCTGTAAAGAGAGAGAGAAATTGCCTGCCGAACCATTAACTGTAACACAGAAGCATTTGCAGACAAGGAAAATGGGACCTTTACCCATGAGTTTGCTGCAGAAGGGTACACAACTGATTTATCCTTTAATTAGGAAAACAGAGTAACAGTGGGGGGAAGAAAGTTTCTTCTGGTAGAACAAGAAATCAGAGGAGCCATGTTTGAAACGGTTGAAATCCTTTAAATTATTTATTTACAATACATAAAACTTGCTCCCTGCAACCACACTATTTCACCTTCTGGATTTAAAAACAGCAAATGGCGTTGTGTGTTATCCTGGGTGTAGTCTGCTAAGAAAACAGCCCTGCGTGTCTTTTAATTCGAAACGGACAAAGCAGTCCGCTGTTTCACTTTAAAAAGGCTTTAAAAAATTACATGAACACTATTTTACAATTCTGCTGGGACTGAGGACTTTTGCCTTTAGAATTTTGTACCTTCGTTATTTAATCTGGGAAATCAACCTGATTTCAGGGATCTTACCATCTAGCAGAGACAGGGGCTAAAATACATTTCTGGTAGATAGGAGAAATGGAGATAGATAGCTATATAAATACTATGAGCGGAGGTGGGGGGAGCCCGAAGTGTTCGAGCGCTTAAATGATCAATCAATCAATCAATCGTATTTATTGAGCGCTTACTGTGTGCAGAGCACTGTACTAAGCGCTTGGGAAGTACAAGTTGGCAACATATAGAGACAGTCCCTACCTAACAGTGGGCTCAGTCTAAAAGATGTAGTCTAAATGATGTAGAAATGTTGGAAAAAGCAGTGGAGGGGGAGAAAGGGTGGGGATAAGCTCTGCTATTTGTCCAGTATGTGACCTTGGGCAAGTCATTTCACTCCTCTGTGCCTCAGTTGCCTCGTCTGTAAAACCGCGACGAAGACTGTGAGCCCCATGTGGGGCAGGGACTGTGCCCGATCCAATTTTCATTCATCCATTCATTCATTCAATCGTATTTATTGAGTGCTTACTGTGTGCAGAGCACCGTACTAAGCGCTTGGGAAGTACAAATAGGCAACATATAAAGACGGTCCCCACCCACCCCACCGCCAAGAACAGTGCCTGGCACATACTGTCACTGTGGTATTTATTAAGCGCTTATTATGTGCCAGGCACTGTACTAAGCGCCGGGGTGGATACAAGCAGATGGGGCTGGACGTTCCACGTGGGGCTCACGGTCTCGACTCCCATTTTACAGATGAGAGAACTGACGCCTGGAGAAGTGAAGTGACTTGCCCAAGGTCACACAGCAGATAAGTGGTGGAGCCGGGATTAGAACCCATGACCTTCCGGCTCCCAAGCCCAGGCTCTAACTACTATGCCATGCTGCTTCTCATAGGAAGCGCTTAACAAATACCACCTTTATTATTATTATTGGGGAGATAATTGGGGGAGGCCTGACTCCCAAGCCCCTGGTCTTCCCACTATGCCACGCTAATTCCCTAATTTAATGACCGTGTCCCCCTCCAGACTGTAACTTCCTTGAGGGAAGGAAATGCGTCTCCCAACTCTGTTGTACTGTACTCTTCCAAGTGCTCAGTTCAGTGCTCCGCACAAAGAAAGCGCTCAATAAATACCATTGATGTACCGATTGTGCATATGCCTTCAGACTGGGAGCCCCGTGTGTGCCAGGGACCACATCCAACTGGATTATTTTGTAACTATCCCGGTGCTTTGTACAGGGTCCGGCCCATAGTTAGCCCTTAAATACCATTTCTAGACTGTGAGCCCACTGTTGGGTAGGGACCGTCTCTATATGCTGCCAACTTGTACTTCCCAAGCGCTTAGTACAGTGCTCTGCACACAGTAAGCGCTCGATAAATACGATTGAATGAATGAATGAATTATTACCTGTTACGGTAATAACGTTAGAGAAGCAGCGTGGCTCAGTGGAAAGAGCCCGGGCTTTGGAGTCAGAGGTCATGGGTTCAAATCCTGGTTTCGCCAATTGTCAGCTGTGTGACTTTGGGTAAGTCACTTAACTTGTCTGGGCCTCAGTTCCCTCATCTGTAAAATGGGGATTAAGACTGTGAGCCCCACTTGGGACAACGTGATCACCTTTCATTCATTCATTCAATTCATTCAATCGTATTTATTGTGCGCTTACTGTGTGCAGAGAGCACTTTACTAAGCGCTTGGGAAGTACAAGTTGGCAACATATAGAGACAGTCCCTACACCCAACAGCGGGCTCACAGTCTAGAAGCAGGAGACAGACAACAAAACAAAACATATTAAAATAAAATAGAATATGTACAGAGTAGTAAATATGTACATATATATACACACACATACATATACATATGTACATGCACATATGCGTATACACATATGCATATATATGTATATATATGCATATACCTACATATGTGTATACATATACGCATATACATGCATATGTGCATGTATATATATACATATACACACATATATGTATATATGTATATATGCATATATATGTGTATATGTACATATATATGTATATACCTTGTAACCTCTCTAGCGCTTAGAACAGTGCTTTGCACATAAGTGCTCAATAAAAGGCATTATTATTATTATTATTATTATTATTATTACTATGGGCAGGGAACGTGTCTAATTCTTTTGCACTGTACTCTCCCTACTGCTTAGTACAGGGCTTTGCCCATGTAAGTGCTCAATAAATACCACTGATTGATATTATTATGACTATTATCCTTTTCCTTCTTTCTTCTAATTGCAATTTAAGTGTTGAAATGGGGTCAAAGTTCTGAAATGGCATTTGGGGGTGGGATATCAACTGGGGAGACTAGAAATGAACTGAAGAAGACCTCCTGAAGGAGATGGGTTTCTAGACTGTGAGCCCGCTGTTGGGTAGGGACCGTCTCTATATGTTGCCAGCTTGGACTTCCCAAGCGCTTAGTCCAGTGCTCTGCACACGGTAAGTGCTCAGTAAATACGATCGAACGAATGAGTGAATGAATGAAAGGCCTTGAAAGTGGGGAGAGCGGAGGTCTGTCAGCTTTGAAGGGGAACGGAGGAGGGAGAGAGGGCGTGAATAAGAGGTTTGAAGCAGGAGAACCGAAAACACGGCACCGTAAGTAGCTTTGCTTTGGGAAGAACCGGCAGTGCCAGCAGGAGTCTGGTAGAAGAAGAGATTGGATAAATGGGAGGGAAGGAGCTGCTGAGGTTCCTAAAGCCAACAGTCCGGAGTTTCTGCCTGAGGAGAAGAAAGGGTCACCACTTGGGGTTTGTGAGGAGAGGGGAGAAGCCTAGCATTCAGAAAAATGAGTTGGGCGACAGAGTGATGTACACACTGGATGAGCCAGGGACTGGAAGTAATGAGGATGCCGGGATATAACCTGGCTCAACGCCTGGTACAGGGCTCTGCACACAGTAAGCGATCAGTAAATACGACCGTGAATGAGTGTGTGCAACTGCTCAATCAATACGATTGAATGAATGAATGAGGCCTTCCCAGACTGAGCCCCCTCCTTCCTCTCCCCCTTATCCCCCTCTCCATCCTCCCCATCTTACCTCCTTCCCTTCCCCACAGCACCTGTATATATGTATATATGTTTGTACGGATTTATTACTCTATTTTACCTGTATGTATCTATTCTATATATTTTATTTTGTTAATATGTTTGGTTCTGTTCTCTGTCTCCCCCTTCTAGACTGTGAGCCCACTGGTGGGTAAGGACCGTCTCCAGATGTTGCCAGCTTGGACTTCCCAAGCGCTTAGTACAGTGCTCGGCACACAGTAAGCGCTCAATAAATACAATTGACTGATTGATTCTTTGCTTCGCTGTGTGCGTTTGTCCTTGAGGTGGCTTTCCACACTTCCCTTGGCCAGCGTTAAGATGCACAGCGACAGAAACTTCAACTCCCCTGAGATTAGCTGCACCAGACTTCAAGGGAAGGAGGAGGAGGCAGGAGAGCACACTCACCTAGGCTGCCCCAAAAAATGCCCTGATACCTCCTTTCTCCAAACTGGAACTGCCGACTTGAAATTACAAACAAGATGGGTTATCTGAGGTGGTCAAAACACAGTCCGCACTCTCGCCTTACTTCTTAAGTACACCCATTTCCTTCAGAGCCGCATGTCGCGTTTACAAGAACGAAACGCCGCCGGATTTTGCGTTCCCAAAACGCGCGGCTGGTTTCTGTTTCGTCGGTGCCGTTGCCAAATGAATCTGAGCCCGAATAACTAAATTGAAGTGGAAAGTCTTTAAAAAATATATCAGCGGGTGTGCTACTTTATACACATATTTTTCTTTCGATTTTCTCCAGGTAACATTAACGGCTGCTATTTGAACTATTACTTTTTCCTGCTGGCTGCCATCCAGGGAGCGACCCTCCTGCTTTTCCTTATCGTTTCTGTGAAATACGACCGGCAGAGATCGAGGGCTAATGGAATATCTGCCAGGGGGAGGACCTGACGTTTCCTGAAATTGAAGTAAAGTTGATTAGATTGACATGTCAATAAATTAACTGGCCATGCACTGAAAGTCTGCAAGATTTTAAGTTACCGTGAAATGTAGGACTTTGTCTTAAAACTTGCATGTTATGTGAAACTGTTTCTTTTTTCCCCTTCTTCCTAAACAACACAAGTGCCTTATTTTGGTTGCTCTCCTATTGCACTGTTCCCCGATTTGTAGGGCAGGTGCAGAGTTTTAAATGCATTATTTTGAAGTAAGAAAGGTTCTCTCTGGGAATTCTTCAGGTTCGTTTCCTTTGGGTGTTTTTTTTTTTAACTGTTGTGATTAAGAGTTCCAGAAATTATTGTAGAGCGGTTCAGCATACAGACTTTAGTGATATGACCGTTTATAAAGGGTGTCAATAAGAATTTGACCCCAAGAAATGCAGCCAGTTTATAAAAGCAGTATGTAGGTCACAGGTATTATTAAAGACGAAAGTATTTCCTTCCCTTGAGATATTTGTTCATTTCCTTGAAGTTCATTTTACCAACTAAGATCACCTTGGGTAAGATTTCCTTTTTATCTTTATTAAAATCCAAGTATACGGTTACTCTACTTGACACGGCATCACTGAGTGGTATAATTCGAAATGAAATCGGCCTTTTCACCTCGGTGGTGTCCTGAAATTTTAGCCTCGCTTTTTTTGTACTGGGCCTGTTTTACAAAACATTTATTTAGCCAATGCCAGGGTTTTGGCACAGGTTTTCTGCAATAGCCGGAGCTAGTTTTGGGCCTGTAACTGTATTGTCTTTTCACCCCGGAAAGGCTGCCGGTTTTGTCAGAATATTGGTGGAGTCGTGTTCTCTCCCCAGTGTTTTCAGTTCCTTCAGCACTGAAAGTCTGCAAGATTTTAAGTTACCATGAAATGTAGGACTTTGTCTTAAAACTTGCAGGTAACTGGAATGTGGGTGTGGTATTAGTTTGACATTTGAGGCCTTGTTTTATGAAATATCTCAGTCACCTAGATTAACGCGCACTACCACTTAGAGGATGTTTATTTAACCGTTATTTCTTCGGTCCCGACGGGTCCTTTCTCCTGCATAACCGGACCGGTCACTCAGAGCAACGCATTCCTGATAGGAATAAACGCTTCAGGATTTTTGTATATTTCAGTCTTTGAAAACTTCATCCGATTTCTTCATCTCTTATTTAAGCCGAATCAAGGGGGTGAGGGCGGGGGGAAAGCATTACTTTGCACAGAATTATTCAGAAAGGAAGCTGAGAAACAGCAAACCATTTTTTCGAAAGTGTTAAACTTCTACCGCGTCCTCCTCAGTTACTTGGAACTTGAACTGTTACATGAGTCTCTTTTTGTTTTTGAAGGAATAGACAGAAGCCAACATTTGCGCTGTAACTTTAGTCCAGTTTTGGTGACTCGTTTTTAAAAAATAAACTGTTCTACCGGCATCCTTTGTCTTTTGGTCTAAGTTAATCCCTTCCAAAATAGACCTTGAAGCTTTTTGTAAAGATTTGCAAGTAAGACCGTTAACCAGGCATTTACCTCACAGGGATGTCGTGACGTTGAATTGGTATAAGGGTTGTTTTGACTGGTACTTAAATAGCATTTTTATATTACTAATAAAGCGTAGTGTTACCACGAGGTGTTTTTGACAAGGGCTAATTTTGGATCAACAGCGGTTAAACACGTTCTGTGTGGGGGATAAATTGTGATCGCAGAGATTGTAAATTTAGTGCTTCAGAATGCAAGTTCTGAAAATAGGATAGAGGCAGAAGGGGAAAACACAGCTTACAATTTGTGGTTTATCGAAGTTGGAGAGGGACTAGGAAGAGTGGAAGCGGCTTTGAAAGACTAACTAAAATGGATAATTTTATGAAATGACTGGAAGACGACTAGGAATGTTTTTCCTCACCTCTAAGTAGGAAATTAGTGGAGACGCTGGAGAAAGAGGGAGAAAGACCCTGGAGAAACTTGTACTTCCCGCCAACTTGTACTTCCCAAGCGCTTAGTACAGTGCTCTGCACACAGTAAGCGCTCAATAAATACGATTGATTGATTGATTGATTGATTGAAAGAGCTGGCGCTGGCATTACCAAGAAAACTTCGCTCAAAATCACGTAGCACATCTTTCCAAAAACTCTGAGTGCCTAGCCCAGTACAACCTCGGGTGGTACGTAATATTACCTGTAAATAAGGAGCGTGATTTTAGACACAGACATTTAAAAATGAGTTTTCTTTACATTGCTCTGCTGGAATGGTGAATAAAAACAGCCCAAATCACTTTGGCCACCATGTAAGCGCTTAGTACAGTGCTCTGCACACAGTAAGCACCCAATAAATACAATTGAATGAATGAATGTAAAGTTCTTTGGTCCCTGGCGAATTAAAACAAGTATCAATCAATCATATTTATTGAGCGCTTACTGTGTAGAGCTGTGTACTAAGCGCTTGGGAGAGTACAATATAAAAGAGTTGGTAAACACGTTCCAAGCCCACACAAGGATCTTACTGTATTTTTTTATAAATGTCTTCAAGTAATTGAAAGATCACTTAGAAAGTGGGCTCCGTCTGCTGAAAGCAGGCAGAACGAGAAGGAAAAAATGAAGTTTATTAGAGCACGAGTAATTACGACTAGGAGAGGTTCACGAAAGCTCCCTTCTAGATTTTGAGAGAGGATTTTTCTTTTAAATTGTGCGATGGAGTCCCACCTCAAGGCATACTGCTACAAAAGAAAAGCACTTGACATCCTTTTCTACACTAGGACAAGTCTTCACTACCTTTAGAGTTTGGGGAAAGACAAATATTGGTCCCGATATGTTAACCTGCCTTTCTTGAAAACGGTTCCACTTCAGGTCTATGGAAAATACGTGCGCTACAAATTGGAAAACGCAAATGGCCCCTGCCCTCAAGGAGCTTGACATCTAGTTAATCATCATCATCATGGTTTTATCTGCAGGAAATAGAGCGAGGTATGAAATTTAATGCTTTTAAAGAAGAGACAGCTTGGCGAGTTATAGCCAGTGGTAAGTGGAGTCATTTTTCCCTTAATGAAAATAACCCTTTCTTTAGGGTTGAAAGCATAGCTCCAGGTTGTATCTTTTTAGAATTGCCTCCCTCCTTCTAGTAAGGGATTTAATCAAATAGGTTTAGGATTGAACATTACAGCTACCTCTAGGAATTCTTCATTCATTCATTCATTCAATTGTATGTATTGAGCGCTTACTGTGTGCAGAGCACTGGACTAAACCCTTGGGAAGTACAAGTTGGCAACAATTGTGTACTATAACTACGCTATTTTACAGTACAATAACTCCCGGGCATTAGGCCGTATTAATCAAGGAAAGGAGCAAACGTAGTAAATCCTGCCGCAGTATAACCAGAAAAAGAATATTCTATTTTACAAAACAGTTTAGGGATCAGTAATGGGACTTAAACCTCCCTTCCCTGAGGGTGGATGGAAGAAAGAGAAAAAAGCAAGATATCCAGCTCACAGAATACAGAAGCTGAGGATGCCCATCAATCCAGACCCTGGGGTATATAAATATCTACCTATGTAAAGTTGTCATCTTTGTATTTGAAAAACACATGCGTTTTATGTTTTATTTTATAACTAGGGGATATATGTATATATGTTTGTATATATTTATTACTCTATTTTACTTGTACATATCTATTGTATTTATTTTATTTTGTTAGTATGTTTGGTTTTGTCCTCTGTCTACCCCTTTTAGACTGTGAGCCCACTGTTGGGTAGGGACTGTCTCTATACGTTGCCAACTTGTACTTCCCAAGTGCTTAGTACAGTGCTCTGCACACAGTAAGCGCTCAATAAATACGATTGATTGATAGGGGAGATGATTCTTGGAACTAGAATGCACTAACCATTTCTAATCTGGCTCCAGTAAGTATAAGTGTTCCATTCTTTTCGCTGAAAAATGTATATATTCCGTGTCTTTTCTAAGGACGTGATCTGCTTTAGGCCGGTGATAATTTCAGTCCAGGGGCTCTACATCTTTTCAGCCCTGTGTTCTACTACTTGCGAGTACAAACTGTACTGTACTCCCTTGAGTAGTTAGTACAGTGCCCTGCACGGAGTAACCTCTCAGTAAGCAGAAGCAGCATTGTATAGTGGATAAAGAATGGGCTTGGGAGTCAGCAGGTCATGGGTTCTAATCCCAGCCCTGCCACTTGTCTGCCGTGTGACCTTCACTTCACTATTTATTGAGTGCTTACTTTGTTCAGTCAATCAATCAATCAATCGTATTGAGCGCTTACTGTGTGCAGAGCACTGTATTAAGCGCTTGGGAAGTACAAGTTGGCAACATATAGAGACAGTCCCTACCCAACAGTGGGCTCACAGTCTAAAAGTTCACAGTTCAGAGCACTGTACTAAGCACCAGAGAGAGTAGCAGAGTTGGTAGACACATCCCCTGGGCATAACAAGCTTTCAGTCTAGACGATATACTAAGTTTAACACTTTTTATTTAAAAACCCAAGTGGAGACTAGAATGCTTCACGGGAGCTGCGCATCACTTTCCTCCTTCCCCTCCCCACAGCACCTGTATATATTCAATCGTATTTATTGAGCGCTTAACTGTGTGCAGAGCTGTGTGTATATATGTACTGTGTGTATATATGTTTGGACAGATTTATTACTGTTTATTTTACTTGTACATATTCACTATTCTATTTATTTTGCTAACGATGTGCATCTAGCTTTATTTCTGTTTATTGTGATGACTTGACACCTGTCCACATGTTTTGTTGTTTGTCTCATTCATTCATTCGTTCATTCAATCGTATTTATTGAGCGCTTACTGTGTGCAGAGCACTGGACTAAGCGCTTGAAGAGTACAATTTGGCAACAGATAGACACAATCCCTACCCAATGACGGGCTCACAGTCTAGAAGGGGGAGACAGACAACAAAACAAGTAGACAGGCGTCAATGCCATCAAAATAGATAAATAGAATTATAGATATGTACACATTGGAGTAATAAATATGTACAAATGTACATAGTCTCCCCCTTCTAGACTGTGAGCCCGTTGTTGGGTAGGGACCGTCTCTATCTGTTGCTGAATTGTACTTTCCAAGAGCTCAGTACGGTGCTCCGCACACAGTAAGCGCTCAATAAATATGATTGAGTGAATGAATGAATGAAAATGCTATTCCCTGGCAAGCGTCTCATGTGAAAGAACTCAGCACAGCCCAGACTTTATTCCCTGGACCCCCGTAGGGGTCTAGACTTCAATTTCTCCAAAGCTTGGGGAGAGCTGGGGGACCGCAGATGCCCCTGTGTAACGTGGTCTTGAAACAGTAACCGTTCCCCCTCCACCCCACCATGCCCCCTCTCCTCTGGGCCGGTTTCTGCTCACTCCCCGCTCGACTTCCACCATCATCATCATCAATCGTATTTATTGAGCGCTTACTGTGTGCAGAGCACTGGACTAAGCGCTTGGGAAGTACAAGTTGGCAACACATAGTGACAGCCCCTACCCAACAGTGGGCTCACAGTCTAAAAGGGGGAGATAGAGAACAAAACCAAACATACTAACAAAATAAAATAAATAGAATAGATATGTACAAGTAAAATAAATAAATAAATAAAGAGTAATAAATATGTACAAACATATATATACATATATATATATATTCCACCAGCCTAGGCTCTGTGATCTGTTAAAGTGAGAAAGGGAAGTTGGAGCACTTCTCCTTTAGAATCAATCAATCCATCAATCGTATTTATTGAGCGCTTACTGTGTGCAGAGCACTGGACTAAGCGCTTGGGAAGTACAAGTTGGCAACACATAGAGATGGTCCCTACCCAACAACGGGCTCACAGTCTAGAAGGGGGACAGAGAACAAAACCAAACATACTAACAAAATAAAATAAATAGAATAGATAGGTACAAGTAAAATAAATAGAGTAATAAATATGTACAAGCATATACACATACATACAGTAAGTTTCACTCTCCTAGCCTGGTTAAGGTTGTGACTTATCAAGATTTACGCTAGACTGTGAGCCCGCTGTTGGGTAGGGACTGTCTCTATGTGTTGCCATCTTGTGCTTCCCAAGCGCTTAGTACAGTGCTCTGCACACAGTAAGCGCTCAATAAATACAATTGATGATGATGATGACTGTCTCTGTGTTGCCAATTGTACTTCCCAAGCGCTTAGTCCAGTGCTCTGCACACAGTAAGCGCTCAATAAATACGATTGATTGATTGATTATTATGTGCTGATTGGGAGGAGGGTTGGAGATTTCAATTAAGTTGATGCTTTCCTTCTAAGGAAGAGTTCTGTAATTGCCAGGATAGCTGAAGACTGTGAGTCCACTGTTGGGTAGGGACTGTCTCTATGTGTTGCCAACTTGGACTTCCCAAGTGCTTAGTACAGTGCTCTGCACACAGTAAGCGCTCAATAAATGCGATTGAATGAATGAATGAAGAGCAGTTATATTCTTATCTGCCGCTTTCTGGGGCGCTGCGGAGAGCTAAGGAAGAAGCAGAGCAGAAGCTAGAGAAGCAGTGTGGCCGAGTGGAGGCTTGGGATGCCACTTTCCGCTCTTTGACCTCGGGAAAGTCACCTAACTTCTCTGTACCTCAATTCCCTCATCTGCAAAATGGGAATTCAATATCTCTTCTCCCTCCTATCTTAGACTGTGAGCCCCACGTGGGACCTGCTTATCTTTTCGTTCATTCATTCAATCATATTTATTGAGTGCTTACTGTGGGCAGAGCACTGGACTAAGAGCTTGGGAAGTACAAGTTGGCAACGTATAGAGACGGTCCCTCAATCAATCAATCAATCAATCGTATTTATTGAGCACTTACTATGTGCAGAACACTGTACTAAGTGCTTGGGACGTACAGGTTGGCAACATATAGAGACAGTCCCTACCCAACAGTGGGCTCACAGTCTAGAAGGGGGAGACAGAGAACAAAACCAAACATACTAACAAAATAAAATAGAATAGATAGTACAAGTAAAATAAATGAATAAATAGAGTAATAAATATGTACAAACATATAGACATATATACAGGTGCTGTGGGGAAGGGAAGGAGGTAAGATGGGGGGAATGGAGAGGGGGACAAGGGGGAGAGGAAGGAAGGGGCTCACATCAGCATGTTGCTGGGATCAAACCGGAGCCTTTCCTGAAATCTATTCTTTTGCAATTGAGCGATTTCGGTGAAATCAATCAATCAAGCAATCATATTTATTGAGTGCTTACTATGTGCAGAGCACTGTACTAAGCGCTTGGGAAGTACAAATTGGCAACATATAGAGACAGTCCCTACCCAACATTGGGCTCACAGTCTAAAAGGGGGAGACAGAGAAAAAAAAAAAAAACCCACCAAACATACTAACAAAATAAAATAAATAGAATAGATATGTACAAGTAAAATAGAGTAATAAATATGTACAAACATATATACATATATACAGGTGCTGTGGGGAAGGGAAGGAGGTAAGATGGGGGGATGGGGAGGGGGACGAGGGGGGGGAAGGAAGGGGCTCAGTCTGGGAAGGCCTCCTGGAGGAGGTGAGCTCTCAGCAGCACAGAAGTACAGCGCAGTAGTACAGCACAGAAGAAAGCACAGAAGTAGCTGGGATTATTAAATGAGTTCGTAGAGAGGTCTCTCCTCGTCAACAGAGGTCACGGGGGCCAAAGAGGAGGCCCTGTGAGATTGGAAAATGTTCACTCCAGTCCAACAGTTGAGTGAGCTTTCTTTCCACCGGCTCTTCGACTCCAGCGTGGTTTTCACCCACTTCATTCCCCCCAAGATGGCCCTCTCCAAAGGAACCGATAACCTCCTCTTGGAAATGCTACCGGACCTTGGTTTTGACTAGGCAGGACTTACCTGCTTCTTCTCTTCGGTGACTACGCTTTCTGTCTCATTCACTAGCTCTTCCAGCTCTGGCCCTCTAAGCGTGGGGCCCCACAAGGCTCCGGTTTTGGTCCTCCACTCCTGTCCCTTTCCATTCATCCGCTCACACGGCGTCAACTACTCCCTTCAAGTAAATGAGACTGTAGACAGAAAGCACGCCCCAAGTTACAGTCACCCCGGGGATACAGACTATTTTGGAAGCGTGTGACCCTCTGACAGTCATTGCAAGATCTCAGAACAGATGAAGAAGTTAAGGGTGTCTCCACCGCCCAAGATTTTCGGACTTAGAAACCCTTCGTCGGTTTTAAAGAAAGCAGACGGATTTGCAAAAATGATGGAAGAGGACCATGATGCAGAGAAGAGTCCGAAAGTGGGAAGAGGTGTTAAGGAGTTGGCCTGCTACAAGTTATTTTTTGAGCCTAAGAAGGTGGCTGCTTTTCGATACGACGCATTCCTCGTTAAACTTGAAAACACCACTATCAGCAGGACAAGCTAATTTTGAAACGTCCTGCAAACGTAAAGTCTTCTATTTAATGATGTGATGCTATACTTTGAATTACGTTAAAGATTGAATGATAATTTAAGAATACTTACTAAACAGCATAAGACCCAAAGGGATTTCATACGTTTCCAGTCCTTTGGAAATGGATTCCTATTAATAGTATAAGTCTGTGGGAAAAACATACCCCATGTTCCGGCAACATTTATCTTAATAAATAAATAATATTTAAATTTAAATAATTTAAATTTAAATAAATAATATTATTTATCCTAATAAATAAATAATTATGGTATTTGTTAAGCGCTCATTATTGCCAAGCACTGTTCCATATATATGATAAATTGTGTGAGAAGCAGCGTGGTTCAGCGGAAAGAGCCCGGGCTTTGGAGTCAGAGGTCATGGGTTCAAATCCTGGCTCCGCCAATTGTCAGCTGTGTGACTTGGGGCAAGTCGCTTCACTTCTCTGGGCCTCAGTTACCTCATCTGGAAAATGGGGATTAAGGCTGTGAGCCCTGATCTCCTTGTCACCTCCCCAGCGCTTAGAACAGTGCTTTGCACATAGTAAGTGCTTAATAAATGCTCTTATTATTATTATTAAGTACATCTTTGAATCAGGGAAGGAGGGGGCAGAGTTTGACTTACCCAGGTAGCAGGAAAGCACCTAGGAGTAAGGGAAGGAAAAAACCAAGGAGGGGAATGTACAGGGTAACTTTTACTTACCCGTAGGGAATGTTGTCCCGTTGAAGCCGGTTCTGGAATGAAATCTAAAAAAAAAAAATGGCTTTAAGTCTATGAAAAAACGTTCCCCATGATACAGCTTCTCACCATCAGCCACAGTTGCAAGGAACACACCAGCTCTATTGTGGGGGTATACCTATTAGTTTAGTCAGTATATTTGAAAATGATTTATGTCTCCTTGTATTCCCTCACTAGATTGCAGTGACCATATTTTTTTGTTCTAGACTGTGAGCCCCTTGTTGGGCAAAGGGACCATCTCTATATGTCGCCGATTTGTACTTCCCAAGCGCTCTGCACGCAGTAAACACTCAATAAATAGGATTGAATGCATGGGGTGTACTTTCCCAAATGCGTAATAAATACCAGTGATTAGTTGAGCATTGAGTTGCACTGAAGCCATCAACCAGTCGGTGGGGGTTATTGTGGTTAAACAGGAGAATTTCCTGAAATACAAGATGCTCCCTTCAATCAAGGGTAATTCAATGAAAGATAGAGGTCCTTCAGTTCTTAAAGGGAGGGGTCATGGATAGGTCATCAGGTGTGTTAATAGCTTCATGATGTCACTAAGGCACTATAAATACGAAGGACAAACAGGAGCTTTTCCAGAACCTAGATTACTACCTTCAAATAATCAGTTCAGAGGCGACGGGGCTCTTGACCAGATTTAATACAAGGGGCCCGTCCAGACCAATTTAGGGTCATGGAGGTCTCATCGGTGGGTCATCAAAACCACCACGATTTAACAAGCTTTTTGTACGTACGATACCTTCTCCATCTATTTCAGCGAAACCACAGAGTCGCCTAGGATCACCTAAGGATTTGAACCCACGACCTCTGACTCCAAAGCCCTTGCCCTTCCCACTGCTAAGGGGCCAGGAAGTGGATTGGGAGGTCAACGAAACTAAACAGAAACCTTTTCTGAAAGAAGACGGCCTCATTGCAGAGAAAGATTGGGGTCACTCGGTGCTCGTGGTTAAGATTTTGGTGAGTCAGTGGACCGGATTTTTGCAACGCACTGATGGCACTCCAGAAACTTCTGATTTGTGATTCTGTTATTCCAGCCACTCTATAATTGCAACCACGATGTTTGTATTTTTTTAAATCAACAACTGTGCTTTGCCATAAGCATCAGTAGGGTCTGACAGATCAGCATGTACTGCTTCCCCTTATAAGTAGCAGTTCACGTTCTACTAACATTGTTGTGCGCCGTCCACTAAATTGAAATTTAGCAGTCGACAATGACAATTTTGTATGGAGCGGAAAGATTGCTTATAGAGTGGGCCCGATATGCAGAGATCTAAAGCTACAGGCCAAAAGCTATAGCAGTAATAGTTTTGATTAAGCTTTTTCTTTTTCTATTTATTTATTTATTTATTTATTTATTTATTTATTTATTTATTTATTTTGCTTGTACATATCTATTCTATTTTATTTTGTTAGTATGTTTGGTTTTGTTCTCTGTCTCACCCTTCTAGACTGTGAGCCCACTGTTGGGTGGGGACCAGTCTCTATATGTTGCCAACTTGTACTTCCCAAGCGCTTAGTACAGTGCTCTGCACACAGTAAGCGCTCAATAAATACGATTGATTGATTGATTGATTGATTTTCTGGGTTTAGAGCACTGCACTAACGGCGAGAAGAGACGAAGGTTTAGCAAGTTTGGAACATTCCACAAAAAAACCAATTGGCCGAGTAAACCTCTCACTTGCCAATTATGTGCAAATATAATAAAAATAATAATAATGATGATGAAGATGGCATTTGTTAAGCGCTTACTATGTGCAAAGCCCTGTTCTAAGTGCTGGGGAGGATACAAGGTGATCAGGTTGTCCCACGGGGGGCTCACAGTCTTAATCCTCATTTTACTGATGAGGGAACTGAGGCCCAGAGAAGTCAACCCTTGATAGTCTTCTTTAATGACGGACAGGGAGATCAAAGATAATTGAAATCTACAAAACCCTGATCACTCCTAAAATCCAGCTCATAAAAATTTGATGATCTGCAGTATTATTAAATTGCTCCATCTGGGTACAAAACGGTTCTTCACCTATTACTTGCAAACCAAAACACATAAAAAAGTACGGGATGTGCTGCCATTACTGGAAATTGTCACGTGTACTGCAGAGCGATAGAATAATAGAGGAGCAATTTCAGTGTTTTTCTACAGGATTTCAAATTGAAATGGAGTCAGACCATTCCACTGGAAAAGGCTGGGGGCAACTCATTCACTCATTCATTCAATCGTATTTATTGAGCACTTTCTGTGTGCAGAGCACTGTACTAAGCGCTTGGGAAGTCCAAGTTGGCAGCATATCGAGACGGTCCCTACCCAACAGCGGGCTCACTATCTAGAAGGGGGAGACAGACAACAAAGCAAAACATTAACAAAATAAAATAAATAGAATAGTAAATATGTACAAGTAAAATAGAGTAATAAATATGTACAAACATATATATATATATATATATTATTTATTTATATATATTTTATTTTGTTAGTATGTTTGGTTTTGTTCTCTGTCTCCCCCTTTTAGACTGTGAGCCCACTGTTGGGTAGGGACTGTCTCTATATGTTGCCAATTTGTACTTCCCAAGCGCTTAGTACAGTGCTCTGCATATAGTAAGTGCTCAATAAATACGATTGATGATGATATATATATAGATATATATATATACACACACATACATACACACATACACATACACACACACACACATATATACACACACACACATATACACATACAGATATATACATACATACACACATACACACACATAAATATATATATGCATATACACACATATATACACATACACATAAATATACATATACATACACATATATATACACACACGCATATATATATATATATATACACATACACACACACACACACACACATATATACACATACACAGAGAAGCAGCGTGGCTCAGTAGGAAAGAGCCTGGGCTTTGGAGTCAGAGGTCATGGGTTCAAATCCCGGTTCCACCAATTGTCAGCTGTGTGACTGGGCAAGTCACTTCACTTCTCTGTGCCTCAGTTCCCTCATCTGGAAAATGGGGATGAAGACTGTGAGCCCCCTGTGGGACAACCTGATCACCTTGTTACCTCCCCAGTGCTTAGAACAGTGCTTTGCACATAGTAAAGTGCTTAATAAATGCCATTATTATTATTATTATCATTACCTATATCTCCAGTGTCTGAAAGCACAGGTACATAACTCTCAGAAAGGGTTGCCGAATCAAACAATCACCTTGCAACATCCCCGGCGCTTCGAACAGTGCTTTGCACATAGTAAGTGCTTAATAAATGCCATTATTGTTATTATTATCATTACCTATATCTTCAGTGTCTGAAAGCACAGGTCCATAACTCTCAGAAAGGGTTGCCGAATCAAACCATCACCTTGTAACCTCCCCAGCGCTTAGAACAGTGCTTTGCACATAGTAAGTGCTTAATAAATGCCATTATTATTATTATTATTGTTGTTATTACATATATCTCCAGTGTCTGAAAGCACAGGTACATAACTCTCAGAAAGGGTTGCCGAGTCAAACGATCACCTTGTAACCTCCCCAGCGCTTAGAACAGTGCTTTGCACATAGTAAGCGCTTAATAAATGCCATCATTATCATTATTATTATTACATATATCTCCAGTGTCTGAAAGCACACATACATAACCCTCAGAAAGGGTTGCCGAATCAACCATCACCTTGCAACCTCCCCAGCGCTTAGAACAGTGCTTTGCACATAGTAAGCGCTTAATAAATACCATTATTATTATGATTATCATTACCTATATCTCCAGTGTCTGAAAGCACAGGTCCATAACTCTCAGAAAGGGTTGCCGAATCAAACGATCACCTTGTAACCTCCCCGGCGCTTAGAACAGTGCTTTGCACATAGTAAGCGCTTAATAAATGCCATCATTATTATTATTATCATTACCTATATCTCCAGTGTCTGAAAGCACAGGTACCTAACTCTCAGAAAGGGTTGCCGAATCAAACGATCACCTTGTAACCTCCCCGGCGCTTAGAACAGTGCTTTGCACGTAGTAAGTGCTTAATAAATGCCATTATTATTATTATTATTTATCATTATTACATATATCTCCAGTGTCTGAAAGCACAGGTCCATAACTCTCAGAAAGCGTTGCCGAATCAAACCATCACCTGGGAAAACTTGGACTTCAGGGGCCCTGAGGAGAGGGAGCCGGGAACCTGGATTGCTGTTATGCATCTTCTAATTGGAGACAGGACTCCGCCCCAATCAATCAATCAATCAATCAATCAATCGTATTTATTGAGCGCTTACTGTGTGCAGAGCACTGGACTAAGCGCTTGGGAAGTCCAAGTTGGCAACATATAGAGACGGTCCCTACCCAACAGTGGGCTCACAGTCTAAAAAGGGGGAGACAGACAACAAAACCAAACATACTAACAAAATGAAATAAATAGAATAGATATGTACAAGTAAAATAAATAAATAAATAGAGTAATAAATATGAACAAACATAAATACATATATACAGGTGCTGTGGGGAAGGGAAGGAGGTAAGATGGGGGGGGATGGAAGGGGAATGAGGGGGGATCCTACCTACCCCCATTGGCAAAATTCCCAAGTACAGCCTTGTCCTATGAGGAAAATCCTTGATAATAGTATTTCAACGGGTAAAAGTTTCCGTGGACGTGGCTTCTGGACCGTGAGCCCACTGTTGGGTAGGGACCGTCTCTAGATGTTGCCAACTTGGACTTCCCAAGCGCTCAGTCCAGTGCTCTGCACACAGTAAGCGCTCAATAAATACGATTGATGATGATGATGATGATAAATACGATTGAATGAATGAATGAACTCCATGCAGCATTGCCCACTGGATAGAGCGCTAGGAGCGTGGCTCGGTGGAAAGAGCACAGGCTTTGGAGTCGGAGGTCATGGGTTCAAATTCCGGCTCCGCCAATTGTCAGCTGTGTGACCTTGGGCAAGTCACTTCACTTCTCTGGGCCTCAGTTCCCTCACCTGTAAAATGGGGATGAAGATTGTGAGCCCCCCTTGGGACACCCTGATCACTTTGTAACCTCCCCAGCGCTTAGAACAGTGCTTTGCACATAGTAAGCGCTTAATAAATGCTCTCATCATTATTATTAGGAGTCAGAAGGACCTGGGTTCTGATTCTACTTCGC
Organism: Tachyglossus aculeatus; assembly: GCF_015852505.1. Taxonomy (NCBI): domain Eukaryota; kingdom Metazoa; phylum Chordata; class Mammalia; order Monotremata; family Tachyglossidae; genus Tachyglossus; species Tachyglossus aculeatus. The sequence continues at coordinate 30,236,251 of NC_052086.1, read as the reverse complement.
CACATGCCTGCTGTGGGACTTGAGCAAGTCACTTCACCTCTCTGTGCCTCAGCTAACTCATCTGTAAAATGGGGATTAAGACTGTGAGCACCATGTAGGATATGGGCTCTGTCCAACCTGATTAATAAATGCCATCATTATTATTATCATCATCATTATTATTAGTAGTAGTAGTTAGTAGTATTATTAGTATTAATATTAGTATTATTATCTTGTACCTACCCCAGTGCTTAGTACAGTGTCTGGCACCATAGCAAGTGCTTAACAAATACCATTACAAAGTGGTTCACTGACAAAGTGGGGATAAGACTACATACACAGCATGAATGGAATGAGGAACCAACAGAGGTATAAACCAATTTGCTGCTTCATTAATCAATCATCAATCAATCAATCGTATTTATTGAGCACTTACTGTGTGCAGAGCACTGTACTAAGCGCTTAAGAAAACCCAAGCCATTAAACCTTCATCTCCATGACTCCACCCACGCTGCTCTGTAGCCATCCATCCAATCAATCAATCGTATTTATTGAGCGCTTACTGTGTGCAGAGCACTGGACTAAGCGCTTGGGAAGTCCAGGTTGGCAACATATAGAGACAGTCCCTACCCAACAGTGGGCTCACAGTCTAAAAGGGGGAGGCAGAGAACAAAACCAAACATATTAACAAAATAAAATAAATAGAATAGATATGTACAAGTAAAATAAATCAATAAATAGAGTAATAAACATGTACAAACATATATACAGATGCTGTGGGGAAGGGAAGGAGGTAAGACGCAGATGCATTGACCCACTGGAATCCAGAGTTGCGGGGAAGGCACTCAGTCATTCATTCGTTCATTCAATCGTATTTATCAATCAATCAATCGCCAAAGAAATGATCAAACACTAAAGGAACGAAAAAAAGACAAAGAGAAGTACGAAAGTGAAAACAAAAAGCAGCAGGGCGCTGGGACTAGAGGAAAGGAATATCAGGCTCCTCAAGACTCAGAATCCAACAGTCACAGCCACAGTGACCACTAATAATAATAATAATTCATTCAATCATCATCATCATCATCAATCGTATTCATTGAGAGCTTACTGTGTGCAGAGCACTGTACTAAGCGCTTGGGAAGTTGGCAACATATAGAGACAGTCCCTACCCAACAGTGGGCTCACAGTCTAGAGCGCTAACTGTGTGCGGAGCACTGTACTAAGCGCTTGGGAAGTACAAGTCGGCAATTAGAGAAGCAGCGTGGCTCAGCGGAAAGAGCCCGGGCTTTGGAGTCAGAGGTCATGGGTTCGAATCCCAGCTCCACCACACGTCCGCTCTGTGACCTTGGGCAAGTCACTTCACTTCTCGGAGCCTCAGTTCCCTCATCTGGAAAATGGGGATGAGGACTGGGAGCCCCACGCGGGACAACCTGATCACCTTGTATCCCCCCCAGCGCTTAGAACAGTGCTTTGCACATAGTAAGCGCTTAACAAATGCCATCATTATTATTATTATTAGAACATACAGAGACGGGCCCTACCCAACAACGGGCCCAGTGTCTAGAAGGGGGAGACAGACAACAAAACAAAACATGTAGACAGGCGGCAAAATGTGTAGACAGGTGACAGTCACTTGTATTTATTGAGCACTTACTGTGTGCAGAGCACGGTACTAAGCATTCGGAAGACTAAAATACATTATTTCTATTTATTGTTATACTTTGCTCTCCCAAACTTTTAGTACAGTGCTTTGCGCACAGTAAGTGCTCAGTAAATAGGATTAAATGAATGAATGAATGAACAAACAATAAAGAGACATATTTCCTGTCCACGATGAGCTTATATTCCAAAGGGCATTTAAGTATTTCCTGCCCCATCCTATCGCACTGCCCTGCTCTCTTTTTAGAGTATAAACTTCTCCAGGGCAGGGAACATATCACGTCTTTACTTGATAATTATTCTAAGGGTGAGAAGCAGCGTGGCTCAGTGGAAAGAGCCCGGGCTTTGGAGTCAGAGGTCATGGGTTCAAATCCCAGCTCCGCCAATTGTCAGCTGTGTGACTTTGGGCAAGTCACTTAACTTCTCTGGGCCTCAGTTACCTCATCTGTAAAAATGGGGATGAAGACTGTGAGCCCCCCGTGGGACAACCTGATCACCTTGTAACCTCCCCAGCGCTTAGAACAGTGCTTTGCACATAGTAAGCGCTTAATAAATGCCATGATTATTATTATTATTATTATTTTGACACCTGTCTACACAGTTTGTTTTGTTGTCTGTCTCCCCCTTCTAGACTCTGAGCCCGTTGTTGGGTAGGGACTGGCTCTATATGTTGCTGACTTGTACATCCCAAGCGCTTAGTACAGTGCTCTGCACACAGTAAGCGCTCAATAAATACGACTGAATGAATGAATGAATGAATTTCCAAGTGCTTGGTATAACACACAGTAAGCGCTCAATAAATACGATTGAATGAACTAATGAATGAATGATAATTACCAAGAGCTTGGTATAACACACAGTAAGCGCTCAATAAATACGATTGAATGAACTAATGAATGAATGATAATTACCAAGAGCTTGGTATAACGTACAGTAAGCGCTCAATAAATACGAGTGAATGAACTAATGAATGAATGATGATTACCAAGTGCTTGGTATAACACACAGTAAGCGCTCAATAAATATGATTGAATGAACTAATGAATGAATGATAATTACCAAGTGCTTGGTGTAACACACAGTAAGCGCTCAGTAAATATGATTGAATGAACTAATGAATGAATGATGATTACCAAGTGCTTGGTATAACACACAGTAAGCGCTCAATAAATATGATTGAATGAACTAATGAATGAATGATGATTGCCAAGTGCTTGGTATAACACACAGTAAGCGCTCAATAAGTACGATGGAATGAACTAATGAATGAATGATGATTACCAAGTGCTTGGTATAACACACAGTAAGCACTCAATAAATACGATTGAATGAACTAATGAATGAATGATGATTGCCAAGTGCTTGGTATAACACACAGTAAGCGCTCAATAAATATGATTGAATGAACTGATGAATGAATGAATGATAATTACCAAGTGCTTCATATAAGTACACCCCGGAGGTTACTCAGTAAATGCTTCTACTACTACTACTATTGATGTAACAACTGCCACAAAAATACACATTGTCAACTCTCCAGTGTTTCCAGTGACATTAATAAATGCTATCATTATTATTATTATTATTACGGGTCCGAAAGCTGGACAGTGAAAAAACAGGATGGAAAGAACATCGATTGTTTTGAAATGTGGTGTCAGAGAAAGCTTTTGCGAATACCACAGGCTGCCCGAAAAACAAACACATGGATTTGGGAGCACATTAAAACAAAGTGGTCTTTGGGAGGCCAGATGACTCGACTTCGATTGGCATATTTTGGACGCCTAATCAGGAGGACTAATTCTCTGGAGAAGACACTAATGCTTCCAGCACTTAGAACAGTGGTTTGCACATAGTAAGCGCTTAATAAATACCATCATTATCATTATTATTATTAGGAAAAGTCCAGGGAAAACGTGGAAGAGGCAGACTGGAAGCTAGATGGCTCGAGACATAACAACGATAACGGAAAAACCAACAGGAAGGTTGAGGATCGTGGCAGAGGGCAGGACATTCTGGGGAAACAATATCCACGGAGTCGCTGTGAATCGGAAACGACTCGACGGCACTTAATAATAATAATAAAAAATCCTACTACACTGCTACTACTACTACCTATTTTTTAATATGGTATTTGTTAATCACTTACTATGGGCCAGGCACTGTTCTAGTAACTGTGGTAAATAGAAGCTAAGCACGTTGGCCCCAATCCATGTCTCACCTGGGGCTCAGAGTCTTAATCCCCATTTTACAGATGAGGTCACTGAGGCACAGGGAAGTGAAATCTCACTTTCCCAAAGTCACATGGCAGTCAAGTGGCAGAGCTGGGGTTGGAGACCGTAACAACGATAACGGAAAAGCCAACAGGAAGGTTGAGGATCGTGGCAGAGGGCAGCGCTCAATAAATATGGTTGAATGAATGAATAAATGAAGGCAACCCTCTTTCCCTTGGTGCTGTCTAAATATTGACGGTCTTGGAACCGTACTTCCCAAGTGCTTAGTACAGTGTTCTGCAAACAGTAAGCACTCAATAAATACGGTTGAATGAATGAATAAATGAATGGATGAAGGCAACCTTCTTTCCCTTGGTGTTGTCTAAATATTGACAGTCTTGGAACCGTACTTCCCAAGTGCTTAGAACAGTGTTCCGCAAACGGTAAGCGCTCAATAAATACGGTTAAATGAATGAATAAATGAAGGCAACCCACTTTCCCTTGGTGTTGTCTAAATATTGACGGTCTTGGAACCGTACTTCCCAAGTGCTTAGTACAGTGTTCTGCACACAGTAAGCGCTCAATAAATACGATTGAATGAATGAATAAATGAATGAATAAATGAAGGCAACCTGCTTTCCCTTGGTGCTGTCTAAATATTGACAGTCTTGGAACCGTACTTCCCAAGTGCTTAGTACAGTGTTCCACAAACAGTAAATGCTCAATAAATATGGTTGAATGAATGAATGAATAAATGAAGGCAACCCGCTTTCCCTCGGTGCTGTCTAAATATTGACGGCCTTGGAACCGTACTTCCCAAGTGCTTAGTACAGTGTTCTGCACACAGTAAGCGCTCAATAAATACAGTTGAATGAATGAATAAATGAAGGCAACCCTCTTTCCCTTGGTGCTGTCTAAATATTGACGGCCTTGGAACCATACTTTCCAAGCGCTTAGTACAGTGTTCTGCACACAGTAAGCGCTCAATAAATATGGTTGAATAAATGAATAAATGAAGGCAACCCTCTTTCCCTTGGTGCTGTCTAAATATTGACGGCCTTGGAACCATACTTTCCAAGCGCTTAGTACAGTGTTCTGCACACAGTAAGCGCTCAATAAATGATTGAATGAATGAATAAATGAATGAATAAATGAAGATATCCTGCTTTCCCTTGGTGCTGTCTAAATATTGACAGTCTTGGAACCTTACTTCCCAAGTGCTTAGTACAGTGTTCCGCAAACAGTAAACGCTCAATAAATACGGTTGAATGAATGAATAAATGAATGAATAAATGAAGGCAACCCTCTTTCCTTCGGTGCTGTCTAAATGTTGATGGTCTTGGAACCATACTTCCCAAGTGCTTGGTACAGTGTTCTGCACACAGTAAGCGCTCAATAAATATGGTTGAATGAATGAATAAATGAAGGAATAAACGAAGGCAACCCTCTTTCCCTTGGTGCTGTCTAAATATTGACTCTCTTGGAATCACACACACAGAGACACAAAGCCAGCAGAGTTTTTCCAATGGCTTCAGGGGAAGGAGGCCCCTAGAAGGAGAGAGAGTAAATATGTTGTTGAAGTGCTTTTGAAGAAATGTACTTCAAGTGAAGAGTTCTGTTGTCTTGCTGTCACTCAGAGGGGTTTCCAAAGCTGTAAAGAGAAAGACAGTGTGGGGATAGAGCGCTCATGAATAAACATGAGGTGGCCGTAAGGTTAGGCCCGATAATCCCACCGAGACGGTGGGAAAGATCTAAGAGTGTACGTATTTATTCTATTTATTTTATTCTGTTACTATGTTTTGTTTTGTTCTCTGTCTCCCCCTTCCAGACTGTGAGCCCGCTGTCGGGGAGGGACCGTCTCTAGATGTTGCCAACTTGGACTTCCCAGGCGCTTAGTACGGTGCTCTGCACACAGTAAGCGCTCAATAAATACGACAATGAATGAATGAGTGGGAAAGATCTAAGAGTGTACATATTGATTCTATTTATTTTATTCTGTTAATATGTTTTGTTTCGTCGTCTGTCTCCCCCTTCTAGACTGTGAGCCCGCTGTTGGGTAGGGACCGTCTCTAGATGTGGCCAACTTGGACTTCCCAGGCGCTTAGTACGGTGCTCTGCACACAGTAAGCGCTCAATAAATATGACTGAATGAATGAGTGGGAAAGATCTAAGAGTGTACATATTGATTCTATTTATTTTATTCTGTTAATATGTTTTGTTTTGTCGTCTGTCTCCCCCTTCTTGACTGTGGGCCCACTGTTGGGTAGGGACCGTCTCTAGATGTTGCCAACTTGGACTTCCCAAGCACTTAGTACGGTGCTCTGCACACAGTAAGCGCTCAATAAATACGATTGAATGAATGAATGAATGTTGCCAACTTGGACTTCCCAAGCGCTTAGTACAGTGCTCTGCACACAGTAAGCGCTCAATAAATACGATTGAATGAATGAATGTTGCCGCTCTGCACACAGTAAGCGCTCAATAAATACAATTGAATGAATAACTGTTGCCAACTTGGACTTCCCAAGCGCTGAGTCCAGTGCTCTGCACACAGTAAGCGCTCAATAAATACGGTTGAATGAATGAATGAATGAATGAATGAAAGTAAGCGCTCAGTAAATACGATTGAATGAATAAGGTGAAGTAGCGTGGCTCGGTGGAAAGAGGACGGGCTTGGGAGCCAGAGGTTGTGAGTTTGAATCCCAACTCTGCCACTTGTGACTTTGGGTGAGTCACTTCACTTCTCTGTGCCTCAGTTACCTCACTTGTAAAATGGGGAATAGGACTGTGAGCCCCACGTGGGACAACCTGATTACCCCGTATCTGCCCTAGTGCTTAGAACAGTGCTTGGCACATAGTAAGCACTTAAATACCACAATTATTATTATTATTATTATGAGGGAATGGTCTCTGAGGAAACACTTTGGCCTCACCTGCTGTCAGTGACATCTAGTCTTCCATCTTGATGAAGGCTGTGGGCTGCAGTAGAGAAGCAGCGTGGCTCAGTGGAAAGAACCCGGGCTTTGGAGTCAGAGGTCACGGGTTCGAATTCTGGCTCCACCACATGTCTGCTGTGTGACCTTAGGCAAGTCACTTCACTTCTCTGAACCTCAGTGACCTCATCTGGAAAATGGGAATTAAGACTGTGAGCCCCCCGTGGGACAACCTGATCACCTTGTATCATTCATTCAATTGTATTTATTGAGCGCTTACTGTGTGCAGAGCACTGTACTAAGCGCTTGGGAAGTACAAGTTGGCAACATACACCCCCAGCGCTTAGAATAGTGTTTTGCACATTGTAAGCACTTAGCAAATGCCATCATTATTATTATACCTGTATAATACCTGTATATATGTTTATACATATTTATTACTCTATTTTACTTGTACATATCTATTCTATTTTATTTTGTTAGTATGTTTTGGTTTTGTCTCTGTCTCCCCCTTTTTAGACTGTGAGCCCACTGTTGGGTAGGGACTGTCTCTATATGTTGCCAACTTGGACTTCCCAAGCGCTTAGTCCAGTGCTCTGCATACAGTAAGCGCTCAATAAATACGATTGATTGATTATACTGTGAGCCCACTGTTGGGTAGGGACCGTCTCTACGTGTTGTCAACTTGTACTTCCCCGGCGCTTAGTCCAGTGCTCTGCACACAGTAAGCGCTCAATAAATGCGATTGAAGGAATTATTATTATTATTAGTGGTCACTGTGGCTGTGACTGTTGGATTCTGAGTCTTGAGGAGCCTGATATTCTGCTCCTCTAGTCACAGCGCCCTGCTGCTTTTTGTTTTCACTTTTGAACTCCTCTTTTTTCATTCCTTTAGTGTTTGATCATTTCTTCTTTCCTTGTGGGTGTTTTCACCAGTACCCTCTCTACCTATGAGACTCTTGAGGGCTAGAAGTGTTTCCAATTCCCACTTGCATATTATTTCCTAGAGCTTAATATGGTGTGCTAAACACTGTAAGCACCCGTGAGCCCGTTGCTGGGGAGGGATTGTCTCTATCTATTACCGATTTGTACTTTCCAAGCGCTTAGTACAGTGCTCTGCACACAGTAAGCGCTCAATAAATATGATTGAATGAATGAATGAATAAAGACTATTACTACTATTACTAACTGCGCACATCAGCCAACTGCTATTGCCTCAGTAGCCAATTCATTCATTCATTCATTCATTCAATCGTATTTATTGAGCGCTTACTGTGTGCGGAGCACTGTACTAAGCGCTTGGGAAGTACAAGTTGGCAACATATAGAGACGGTCCCTACCCAACAACGAGCTCACGGTCTAGAGGGGGAGACAGACATTAATACAAATAGATAAAACAATCATTCATTCATTCATTCAATCACATTTATTGAGCGCTTACTGTGTGCGGAGCACTGTACTAAGCGCTTGGGAAGTCCAAGTTGGCAACACATAGAGACGGTCCCTACCCAACAACGGGCTCACGGTCTAGGGGGGGAGACAGACATTCTTACAAATAGATAAGGCCCTTTCACAGCAGCGTGGCTCAGTGGAAAGAGCCCGGGCTTGGGAGTCAGAGGTCATGGGTTCGAATCCCGGCTCTGCCAATTGTCAGCTGTGTGACTTTGGGCAAGTCACTTCACTTCTCTGGGCCTCAGTTCCCCCATCTGTAAAATGGGAATTGACTGTGAGCCCCCCGTGGGACAACCTGATCACCTTGTAACCTCCCCAGCACTTAGAACAGTGCTTTGCACATAGTAAGCACTTAATAAATGCCATTATTATTATTATTAGTAGTAGTATGGCATTTGGGGAGAATCAGGAGATCAGATCAAATACAATCCCCTAGAGGATAGACCATGGATCTGGGAGCCCGAAGGACCTGGGTTCTAATCCCGGCCCCGCCACTTGTCTGCTGTGAGACCTTGAGCAAGTCATTTCACTTCCTTGTGCCTCAGTTACCTCATCTGTAAAATGGGGATCGAGACCGTCAGCTCCATATGGGACCGGGACTGTGTCCAACCTCATTAGCTTATATCTACCCCAGTACTTAGAACAGTGCTCGACATGTATTAAGTGCTTAACAAATGCTAAATTATTATTATTATTATAATGAGAAGCAGCGTGGCTCAGTGGAAACAGCCCAGGCTTTGGAGTCACAGGTCATGGGTTCAAATCCCGGCTTTGCCAATTGTCAGCTGTGTGACTTTGGGCAAGTCACTTCACTTCTCTGGGCCTCAGTTACCTCATCTGTAAAATGGGGATTAAGACTGTGAGCCCCACGTGGGACAACCTGATCACCTTGTAACCCCCCCACTAGCGCTTAGAACAGTGCTTTGCACGTAGTAAGCACTTAAATACCAAAATTATTATTATTATTATTATTATGAAAGCCAACTGGACAAATCTTGCTTGTCTCCTACACCTAATCACGCCAGACAACTAAAGAACCAGCGTGGCCCCGGTCCCTCTTTCTTGTCACCTCCCGGATGCCATTTCTGGGAAAAAACAGGAGAGGAAATGTAATCTTCCTGGTATTGCTTTGGGAATAACACAGTGGAATCAGGGACTGTGCACCCTGCTGGCTCCGATGTGTTTTCTTGAAATCAAAATAAAAAAAACATTAATAAATTGGAGCATCACTTCAGATTACACCGAACAACCCAACCCAGGCTCCGGGGAGAGTCTGATGGATTTGAACACGGCCTTAGAGTTGTTTTCATGCTAATTATCTTTACTACCTATTTGAGCAGCTTGGTGAAATCCTTAATTTAAATGAATTCAATAAAATTGCATGAAAAATCATCTTGTCTTCTCTCTGTCAACTCCACCCAAGATTACCAAGTCTGAAAAACAACCCTGAAGCAAGCCTCTGAATGCTAATGCCAAGCCCCTGTCCGGAAAAATAGCTCCGCCATTCCGTTTTCTTTAGGAATTTGGCAGCTTTGTACTGCGTTTCCCATTTGAAAGAAACTCGGATACAATCTGCACATCCATCATCCCTCCTCTCCTTCCATCTCCACATACTTTTAGCCACAGCAAGTATCACGGTGTCTCTTCAACCCGTTTTCTGGATGGTTCAAATGAGAGCCCCCAGATAATGTTATTCCCTATTCATTCATTCAATCGTATTTATTGAGCGCTTACTGTGTGCAGAGCACTGTACTAAGCACTTGGAAAGTACAATTCGGCAACAGATAGAGACAATCTCTTCCCAACAGCGGGCTCACAGTCTAGAAGGGGGAGACAGAAGACAAAACAAAACATATTAACAAAATAAAATAAATAGAATAAATATGTACAAACAAAATAAATAGAGTAATAAATCCGTACAAACGTTTTCCCTCTCTGCAGCAGCAGAGATGAGAAAAGAACTAGGACTCAATCATGGGCTAAACATTGCATTTTTATGGCATGTGAAAAGCTTTCTTTCTCTGAAAATCCTCTCCCTGTTCTTAAGACTGCGTGGATTAATTGGGTAAGCCACAACCTGAGTTATTTTTGCTGCCTGTATAAATAGATACTGTAAAAATAATTCACTCACTAAGGTATGTGGTTCTTCATAAACTAAAATCGTGTCTCACCATAGTGAGTACAAGTCGTGCTTAGAAGATGAATTTGATTTTTCTGCTGAAAACTTAGCTGGTCCTTTATATATTTCCTTGTTGGGCAAAAAATGTGTTGCTTCTTTATTCCGTACTTCCCAAGTGCTTACACCAAGTGAGAACTCAGTAAATATGTCTACTACTATGACTGTTTCAGTCCCATAGGATCTTTAATAATAATAATAATAATAATAATGATGGCATTTGTTAAGCACTTACTATGTGCAGAGCACTGTTCTAAGTGCTCGGGGGGGGGATACAAGGTGATCAAATTGTCCCACTTGGGGCTCACAGTCTTAATCCCCATTTTACAGATGAGGGAACTGAGGCTCAGAGAAGTTAAGTGACTCGCCCAAGGTCACACAGCAGACATGTGGTGGAGCCGGGATTCGAACCCATGACCTCTGACTCCAAAGCCCGGGCTCTTTCCACTGAGCCACGCTGCTCATCTTTATTAAATTGATTGCATAATTTCGCTGAGTCCAAACTTTCCCCAAACTTAGAGACCAGTTAAAATACTGTGCGTAATATCAATAATAATAATAACATTTTTTTCTTCCACCAATTCATTCATTCAATCGTATTTATTGAGTGCATACTGTGTGCAGAGCACTGTACTAAGCGCTTGGGGAGTACAATGAACTTGTGTGGCATAAAAACACACTAGAAGACAACAAAAGTGAGAGTCTGATGTGCTGATTCAGTTGTATTCAGCGCTTACTGTGTGCAGAGCACTGTACTAAGCGCTTGGGAAGTACAATGAACTTGTGTGGCATAAAAACACACTAGAAGACAACAAAAGTGAGAGTCCTCCGTTCAAAAGCTGTGGCTGTTCTAGCTTTGCCAACAATCGGAACAGTTCTCCGCGTTGAAACACAAAGCATTATTTAGAAGTCTTGATGAAAAATTACAGGGAAAAAAAACATGATTAGGAATTTGGGCCAAAGTCTTTAGCCCCCAACGGTCCCCTTTGTCTGTGTGCTCTTGTTGGGTAGGGATTATCTCTATCTGCTACCGAATTGTACTTTCCAAGCGCTTAGTACAGTGCTCTGCTGTGTGTGTGTGTTTGTACATATTTGTTACTCTATGTTTTACTTGTACTTATCTGTTGTATTTGTTTTATTTTGTTGATATGTTTGGTTTTGTCCTCTGTCTCCCCCTTCTAGACTGTGAGCCCACTGGTGGGTAGGGACTGTCTCTATATGTTGCCAATTTGGACTTCCCAAGCGCTTAGTACAGTGCTCTGCACACAGTAAGTGCTCAATACATACAATTGATTGATTGATTGCATACGATTGAATGAATGAATGAATAAAGACTATTACTACTCTTACTAACTGCTCACATCAGCACCTGTGCGCTTTCATTTTTGTCAAATTTGTCCTATCTTTTAAAACGAATCTAAACATTCTTAAATTTTTTTTTCTGAAATCTGGGTAGATCACTCCTAGTCAGTCAGATTTATTGAGCGCTTACTGTGTACAGAGCACCATATTGAGCACTTGGGAGAGCACAATATAACAATGAGCACACACATTCCCTGTCCACAATGATCTCACAGTCTAGGGGGGAGACGGACATTAATATGATTAAATAAATATAATAATAATGACAATAATGGTATTTGTTAAGCACTTACTGCGTGCAAAGCACTGTTTTAAACGCTGGGGGATATACAAGGTGATCAGGTCATCCCACGTGGGGCTCACAGCCTTAATATCCATTTTACAGATGAGGTCACTGAGGCCCAGAGAAGTGAAGTGACTTGCCCAGAGTCACACAGCAGACACGTGGTGGAGCCGGGATTAGAACCCATGACCTCTGACTCCCAAGCCCGGGCTCTTTCCACGGAGCCACGCTGCTTCTCATATAAGATGTCAGAAATATCAGAAGACAGCCCTACAAAACATACTCAAAATTCCCTGTCCGCAATGATCTTACAGTCTAGAGGGGGAGGCAGGCATTAATATGAATAAATGAATAAATATCAGAAGATAGCCCTGCAAAACATACTCAAAAACAGAATACAACATCAGGGAAAGGGCACACCGTGCTTTTTCCTGGGTTATTTGGAGTGGAGAAACCAAGGCTTGACTGTACTAACTTAATTTTAAAAATTGCTAGGTTAAGACTGCAGTTGTTTTTTTTTCCCCAAACACCTTTCTTCTTCAATGAAGTCTGAGTTAATCATCATCATCATCAATCGTATTTATTGAGCGCTTACTGAGTGCAGAGCACTGTACTAAGCGCTTGGGAAGTACAAGTTGGCAACATATTTATTGAGCACTTACTAGGTGCAGAGAACTGAATTAAGCACTTGAGAGAGTACAATAGAAAGCCACAGAAGACAAGCAGGGCAGTCAACACCTGATTAATACATAGTCTGCTTTTTTTTTTTTTTAATCTGATGTAAGACCCTTTTGTTCCGAAGGTGTTACATTCAACAAATCACACATTTCATTGTTAAATAATAGCTGGGATCAGTAGCGATGGATTACAACTCCATCCTCTTCCACTGCTTGCTAACACAGCTTGCTATTGTCTACAAGACCTCTTTTCTTGACAATTGAAAGAGACCTGCGTAAAACTGAAACCAGTAATTAATTTGTACCAGAAAATGGAGCTGAGAAACCCATAAACTGGTGCTCACTCATTGCTAAGGACTTGCACGAAGGGTAAATACTGGGAGGTGGATAGGGTTGCAGGAACAAAAGCCAACGATGGAGCTCCTGATTGTTCCCAGAACCTGTATATATGTTTGTACATATTTATTACTCTATTTATTTTATTTGTACATATTTATTCTATTTTATTTATTTATTTATTTATTTTGCTTGTACATATCTATTCTATTTATTTTATTTTGTTAGTATGTTTGGTTTTGTTCTCTGTCTCCCCCTTCTAGACTGTGAGCCCACTGTTGGGTAGGGACTGTCTCTATATATTGCCAGCTTGTACTTCCCAAGCGCTTAGTACAGTGCTCTGCACACAGTAAGCGCTCAATACGATTGATTGATTGATTTTGTTAATATGTTTTGTTTTGTTGTCTGTCTCCCCCTTCTAGACTGTGAGCCCGCTGTTGGGTAGGGACCGTCTCTAGATGTTGCCGACTTGGACTTCCCAAGCGCTTAGTACACGCAGTAAGCGCTCAATAAATACGATTGAATGAATGAATATTCTCTTGCAGTATAGTGGTCCTTTCTGTTCAAAGACGTCACAGATGGTGTCATTCTCCTCAGTGCATGTGTGACTAATAATAATAATAATAATAATAATAATAATAATTTTGGTATTTGTTAAGCGCTTACTATGTGCAAAGCACTGTTCTAAGCGCTGGGGGGAACACAAGGAGATGAGGTTGTCCCATGTGGGGCTCACAGTCTTAATCACCATTTTACAGATGAGGGAACTGAGGCACAGAGAAGTGAAGTGACTTGCCCAAGGTCACACAGCAGACATGTGGGGGAGGTGGGATTTGAACCCATGACCTCTGACTCCCAAGCCCGCGCTCTTTCCACTGAGCCACGCTGCTTCATGACTGAATTACAGTCCCAGCTACATTATTTTTAAATGGCATTTGTTAAGCACTTACTATGTGCCAGACACTGTACTAAGCACTGGGATAGATTCAAGCTAATTAGGTTGAACATAGTCCATGTTCCACCTGGGGCTCATAGTCTTAATCCCCATTTTATAGATGAGATAACTGAGGCACAGGTAAGTGCAGTGATTGGCCCAAGGTCACAAAGCAGAGAAGTGACAGAGCTGGGATTAGAACCCAGGTCCTCTGATTCCTAAGCCTGGGCTCTTTCCACTAAGCCGCATTGTCTCCCCTTTGTGTACATTCATTCTAATAATAATAATAATAATAATAATAATAATAATGGCATTTATTAAGCACTTACTATGTGCAAAGCACGGTTCTAAGCGCTGGGGGGGTTACAAGGTGATCAAGTTGTCCCACGGGGGGCACACAGTCTTAACCCCCATTTTACAGATGAGGTAACTGAGGCCCAGAGAAGTGGTGACTTGCCCAAAGTCACACAGCTGACAATTGGCGGAGCCGGGATTTGAACCCATGACCTCTGACTCCAAAGCCCGGGCTCTTTTCCACTGAGCCACGCTGCTTCTCATTCATTCATTTAATCGTATTTATTGAGCACTTACTGTGTGCAGAGCACGTGGCTCAGTGGAAAGAGTCATCATCCCCATTTTACAGATGAGGGAACTGAGGCTCCGAGAAGTTAAGTGACTTGCCCAAGGTCACACAGCAGACATGTGGCTTTGGTGTCAGAGGTCTTGGGTTCGAATCCCTCCTCCGCCCCAGGTCTGCTGTGTGACCTTGGGCGAGTCACTTAACTTCTGGCAGCCTCAGTTCCCTCATCTGTAAAATGGGGATGACGACTGTGAGCCCCATGCGGGACAACCTGATCACCTTGTATTCCCCCAGCGCTTAGAACAGTGCTTTGCACATAGTAAGCGCTTAACAAATGCCATTATTATTATTATTACTAAGCACTTGGGAAGTCCAAGTTGGCAACATATAGAGACGGTCCCTACCCAACAGCGAGCTTACAGTCTAGAAGGGGGGGCTCAAGCTGTCCTTTTGTTGCGTTGTCACATTTGCTGTCACTTGTGCGGTTTTAGCAGTTGCCCCCTTGCCTCTCTTTCTTTTTTGAGATTTTGCTCAAAAAGAGCCACTCCTTCCACGAGAAGAGCTACGCCAAGTTGGTCTATCTTCAGCATTTGACTGTTTTCAGCTGGGATCCTTCATCAGCTGATGCTTTGTCTTAGCGTGTCCTTCCTCTGCTCGCTTTACTTTTGTTTTCCCAATTTCAGGCCTCCCTACGCAAGTCCGTTCTCCTCATGTGTTCCGCCCAGCCTAGCTCTGTTGAGATGAGCTTCACTGCTGGGAGACCGGCTTCATCCCGGATTTTAAGCGTTTGGGATCCTGACTTGCCATTCGCTGTTGAGTATAGCCCACGGATTATCTTGCAATCGTCCAAATGACTCGGGCATGCCGTGCCGTGGGGGCTGCGGTATCTACCGGTACAAAACTAGGAGAAGCAGCGTGGCTCGGTGGAAAAGAGCCCGGACTTTGGAGTCGGAGGTCGTGGGTTCAAATCCCAGCTCTGCCATGCACTTGTCAGCTGTGTGACTCTGGGCAAATCACTTCTCTGGGCCCCAGTTCCCTCATCTGTAAAATGGGGATTTAGACTGTGAGCCCCTCTTGGAGCAACCTGATCACCCTGTAACCTCCCCAGCACTTAGAACAGTGCTTTGCACATAGTAAGCGCTTAATAAATGCTATCATTATTATTACTATTAAAACTAAGGCAGTATCTGAAAAATCTGGTGCCAATCAGCACTTTCTCCTTTCCCATTACACCCCAACTTCCATGCTTTGCCCATCTCAAGATGACTCACTGTGCCTCATCCTCTCTCTTGTCGCTGACCTTCTACTCACAACCACCTTTTGGGCCTTGAATGCCCTCCTTCACATCTGGTGTATCCCGAGGACTGTCAGCTCCTTGAGGGCAGGGAACCTATCACCTCTGTCGCTTTGTACTCTCCCAATCACTTATCACAGTGCTCTGCACACAGTGCTCGATAAATAGCATTAATTGACTGACCCCTGCTCTCCTCATCTTCAGGACCGTTTATATCAGTGTCTGTCATTCCCACTAGATTGCAAGCATCTTGTCTACTAATCTATGGTACTTTCCCAAGTAATCATAATATTAATAGTGAGCCCACTGTTGAGTAGGGACTGTATCTATATGTTGCCAACTTGTACTTCCCAAGCGCTTAGTACAGTGCTCTGCACACAGTAAGCGCTCAATATGATTGATTAATTGATTAATAATGATGGCATTTATTAAGCGCTTCCTATGTGCAAAGCACTGTTCTAAGTGCTGGGGAGGGTACAAGGTGATCACGTCATCCCACGTGGGGCTCACCGTCTTAATCCCCATTTTACAGATGAGGTAACTGAGGCCCAGAGAAGTTGCGACTTTTTTTGATGGCATTTATTAAGCACTTACTATGTGCAAAGCACTGTTCTCAGCACTGGGGAGGGAACAAGGTGATCTGTTGGGTAGGGACCGTCTCTATATGTTGCCGACTTGTACTTCCCAAGCACTTAGTACAGTGCTGTGCACACAGTAAGCCCTCAATAAATAAAATTGATTGATTGATTGATTGATCAAATCGTCCCACGGGGGGCTCACAGTCTTCAGCCCCATTTTACAGATGAAGTAACTGAGGCCCAGAGAAGTTAAGTGAATTCTTTATGGCATTTATTAAGCGCTTACTATGTGCAAAGCACTGTTCTAAGCGCTGGGGAGGGTACAACGTGATCAAGTCGCCCCACGGGGGGCTCACAGTCTTCATCCCCATTTTACAGATGAGGTAACTGAGACCCAGAGAAGTTGTGACTTTTTTATGGCATTTATTAAGCACTTACTATGTGCAAAGCACTGTTCTAAGCGCTGGGGAGGGTACAACGTGATCAAGTCGTCCCACGGGGGGCTCACAGTCTTCATCCCCATTTTACAGATGAGGTAACTGAGGCCCAGAGAAGTGAAGTGACCTGCCCAAAGTCACACGGCTGACAAGTGGCGGAGCCGGGATTTGAACCCATGACCTCTGACTCCAAAGCCCGGGCTCTTTCCACTGAGCCACGCTGCTAGTCCAGTGCTCTGACAGAATAAACCATCAATAAATAATAATGATTTGTTCCTCACTCTTCCCTGCTTACCCTGTGCCCTTCCTTATCATGATTCCCCTTGATTTTCTCCACCGGGGCTTGTGTTGAATCAATCAATCATATTTATTGAGTGCTTACTGTGTGCAGAGCACTGAACTAAGCACTTGGGAAAAAGTACAATATAGCAGAGTTGGTGGGCAAAATTTTCCCTGCCCATAAAGAGCTTACGGTCTGGAGGGACCCGACTAAATCCTAGAGCAAATTAAGCCCTCCAGAAAGATATGTGACTTTCTCACCAACCGTAACTTTGGGCAGCTCAGCTCACCTCCCTGGATCTCAGTTTCCCCCACTGCAAAAATGCAAATAACAGTTTCGGCCTCTCATAGATAGCAAACCGAATTAAAGGATGTGAAAGGGCCCTTGGGCTCTCAGCAAACGCCCGATTTCACAACACTGTGAAAAGTTAAACCACTTATTTACGCTCACATTAACCCATGTCTGGACATGGGCCCCAACTGCAAAGTTAGGAAGTTGGATTTAGGTTTTTCAAAATTTCAAGGAAAATATGCGAGAGAAATGAGAAAGGAGCTCGAAGGGGCGTTTTGACAGTAGGAATTGGAACTTAATGATATCGAAAAGTCAAAAAAAAAGCAAAAAGTGAAAAAGCAGCAGCAGCTTCTCGGGAAATTCACGAGGTTTGTCATTTGGATTCTGACCACCGAGTTGAACTTGTCTCTCCGGCTAACTGGCTCTGCAAATCAAGTTCCATTTATCTCGTTTAGTTTCCTTCCAGTTGAAGGAAGTCATTATGTAAAGACAATGGCTGTTAGCAACAAACTCCATCTTAGGCAGACAACATAACTTAGGAGAGAAGACTCCAATTTACCAGAGAGGCCTCTCTGGAAATGTTTTTGTTACAGTTGACCGTGTGACTGCGTCCTGTATTTGAGCGGAATTAATCTCTCTTCATTACGCACGATGGTGCATGTTCCAATGCCCAGACCTTGATTGTTCCCGAGGGGTGACTGAACTTGAATGGCAGCAAAATTCAGGGTTTTACATAAACTAGACCAGGTATTACGTTTATGGTGAGGTTAGACCTTCCCGAGGGAAGCTGAATCATTTCTATAGGGAGGAAAGCTAATCTTTTTTTTTTTTTTTAATGTTTTTTGTTAAGCCCTGACTCCGTGACAAGAACTATTCTAAGTGCCGGGGTAGATATACGATAATCAGGTTGAACAGTTTTTAGTTTTTATGTTTTTAGACTTTTTTTACTTTTAGTTTTTAGACTGTGAGCCCACTGTTGGGTAGGGACTGTCTCTATATGTTACCAATTTGTACTTCCCAAGCGCTTAGTACAGTGCTCTGCACACAGTAAGCGCTCAATAAATACGATTGATGATGATGAACACAGTCCCCGTCCCACGTGGGGCTCACAGTCGAAGTCAGAGAGAAGAGATGAGGCAACTGAGGCACAGAGAGGTGAAGTGACCTGCCCATTGGTCACTCAGCAGAGAAGTGGCGGAGCTGGGATTAGAATCCAGGTCCTCTGCCTTTCGGCCTGCGTTCTGTCCTGTATATATATGCGCTCTGCACATAGTAAGCGCTCAATAAATAAGATTGATTGATTGATTGATTGTCCAACAGGCCTCGCTCTTTCTCTGTTATTCATGACACCTTGCTTTTGGTTAAAGCCACAGTCCCTTGAGGGAGTTTGGCGTTAGGGTGGTAACAATAATAAATAAGAAAAAGAACTGTGGTATTTGTTAGGCACTTACTATATGTTAAACACTTTACTAAGTACTGGGGTAGATTATCTTCGATCTAGGTAGGAGGAAGCGCAGGCATCGAATCCCCATTTTGCACATGAAGGAACTGAGGCACAGAAAAGTGAAGTAACTTGGCAAGGTCACGCAGCAGCTAAGTGGCAGAATCAGAATTAGAACCCAGGGCCTCAGATTCCCAAGATGTTGCTGTGTCCACTAGGCCACACTGCTTCCCAATAGCACCCACACGTAATGGATAATGGATTTACTGCAGAGGCAGCTTCTTGCCGACGATGCGGAGAAATCCTGAGGGCCACGTCAGGACAGGAGCGAGGCCCTATGCTGGGCCGTTGCAGATGGCTGGTTTAATAATAATAATAATAATAATAATAATAATAATAATAATGGCATTTATTAAGCGCTTACTATGTGCAATCTCCCACACGTCAAGTTCCTTCATTCCACTGTGCCCTTTCTCAGTGTGTCCGTGAGGTAAGTCTCCCCCAGGAGACCTTCTCTGACGAATCTCTCATTCCCCACCCTACCTCCCCCACGTTGCCACTTCAACACTTCTACTTCACCTATACACTTGAGTCCTCGCAATCAATCAATGGTACTTACTGAGTGCTTACCGTGTGCGCATAGCACTGTAGTAAACGTCCACTCCACTCCCTCCTTCCTCAGAGCACATATGTACATATCAGCCTCATGGAAGGATCACAGGCCTAGGGGTCAGAGGACCCGGGCTTCAATTCTGGCTCTGCCACTTGCCTGATGTGACACCTTGGATAAGTCACGTAACTTATCTGGGCCTCAGTTTTCTCATCTGTTAAATTTGTTCTTCCTTCCTCCTCTTAGACTGTGGGCCCTGAGTGGGACTGAGACTGTATCTGATTACCCTGTAGCTACCCCAGTGTTTGTCACAGTGCTCAACACATAGGAAGCTCTTAATGATTATAGTCATTATTATTATTGGGTGAAATACAATGGTAAATAGTGCATACATGCACACACACACCATTTTTCTCTCCTGTTCTCCATGACACTTCCCCTAGGCTTTTTTTTTTCCTAAAAGAAAAGAAAACCTGGAAAATGGAATAGCATCAGCCCAAGTTTCAGAACGAATGCGCACTCCCTGGGATATGGGCAGGTTTCATTTGGAGGTAGTGAAGGTGAGCACTGCTCTGTTTTTGATATGGAATTTCAACCATTCATTCATTCAATCATATTTATTGAGCGCTTACTGTGTGCAGAGCACTGTACCAAGCGCTTGGGAAGTACAAGTTGGCAACATTTACCCCCAGGGATTTAAGATAATCCTGTGTGTGCTACTGCTTTATTTTCCTCACAGTCTCCTTAAAGATATACCTCTTCCACTCGACAGAGGAGGAAACGGAGGTACAGAAGTGGAGATTTGACCCCAGTGACGCTGGCAGAATCGCTATATTTGTGCCTCTTTGGTAAAGAAACTCTCTCTGCTCCTGGAGGAATTTTCTCAAGAAGCTAGTGTGAAACCCCATAATGATGACTTTTACTACCTGGGGAAAGAAAACTTTTTGAAACATAAAACTTGAAGCCTAGTGAAAAGGGCTCAGGCCTGGGTGTCAGGGACCTTGGGTTTTAATTCATTGCCAAGATCCGCCCTTTCCTCTCCATCCCAACCGCTACCCTGCTAATTCAAGCTCTCATCCTATCCCGTCTGGACTACTGCACTAGCCTTCTCTCTGATCTCCCATCCTCGTGTCTCTCTCCACTTCAATCCATACTTCATGCTGCTGCCCAGATTATCTTTGTCCAGAAACGCTCTGGACATATTACTCCCCTCCTCAAAAACCTCCAATGGCTACCGATCAATCTGCGCATCAGGCAGAAACTCCTCACCCTGGGCTTCAAGGCTGTCCATCACCTCGCCCCCTCCTACCTCACCTTCCTTCTCTCCTTCTACTGCCCAGCCCGCACCCTCCGCTCCTCCACCACTAATCTCCTCACTGTACCTCGCTCTCGCCTGTCCTGCCATCGACCCCCGGCCCACGTCATCCCCCGGGCCTGGAATGCCCTCCCTCTGCCCATCCGCCAAGCTAGCTCTCTTCCTCCCTTCAAGGCCCTGCTGAGAGCTCACCTCCTCCAGGAGGCCTTCCCAGACTGAGCCCCTTCTTTCCTCTCCCCCTCGTCCTCCTCTCCATCCCCCCGTCTTACCTCCTTCCCTTCCCCACAGCACCTGTATATATGTATATATGGTTGTACATATTTATTACTCTATTTATTTATTTATTTATTTAACTTGTACATTTCTATCCTACTTATTTTATTTTGTTGGTATGTTTGGTTCTGTTCTCTGTCTCCCCCTCTTAGACTGTGAGCCCACTGTTGGGTAGGGACTGTCTCTATGTGTTGCCAATTTGTACTTCCCAAGCGCTTAGTACAGTGCTCTGCACATAGTAAGCGCTCAATAAATACGATTGATTGATTGATTGATTGATTGATTTTAATTCCAATTCTGTCACTTGTCCGCTGTGTGATTTGGGAAGTACTTCTCTGCGCCTCTGTTCCCTCATCTGCAAAATGGGGGTTCAATACCTGTGCTCCCTTCTGCTTTGAGCCCCATGTGGGATCTCATCATCTTGTATCTACCCCAGTGCAGTTCTTGGCATCTAGTAAGCATCTAACAAATGCCACAATTATTGACAGTGAATGTGCCATAATGGATAATAGTAATAATAATAAGCATGGTACCTGTTAAGCACTTATTATATGCCAAGCACTGGGATAGATACAAGTTAATCAGGTTGGACACAATCCCTGTCCCCCATTGGGCTCGCACTCTTAATTACCGTTTTTTACAAATGAGGTAACTGAGGCCCAGAGAATAGCAATAATAATAATAGTAGTATTTGTTAAGTGCTTACTATTAATCAGGTTGGACACAGTCCCTGTCCCCCATTGGGCTCGCACTCTTAATTACCGTTTTTTACAAATGAGGTAACTGAGGCCCAGAGAATAGTAATAATAATAATAGTAGTATTTGTTCAGTGCTTACTAGTAATCAGGTTGGACACAGTCCCTGTCCCCCATTGGGCTCGCACTCTTAATTACCGTTTTTTTACAAATGAGGTAACTGAGGCCCAGAGAATAGTAATAATAATAATAGTAGTATTTGTTAAGTGCTTACTATTAATCAGGTTGGACACAGTCCCTGTCCCCCATTGGGCTCGCACTCTTAATTACCGTTTTTTTACAAATGAGGTAACTGAGGCACAGAGAATAGTAATAATAATAATAGTAGTATTTGTTAAGTGCTTACTATTAATCAGGTTGGACACAGTCCCTGTCCCCCATTGGGCTCGCACTCTTAATTACCGTTTTTTACAAATGAGGTAACTGAGGCCCAGAGAATAGTAATAATAATAATAGTAGTATTTGTTAAGTGCTTACTATTAATCAGGTTGGACACAGTCCCTGTCCCCCATTGGGCTCACACTCTTAATTACCGTTTTTTTACAAATGAGGTAACT
Organism: Tachyglossus aculeatus; assembly: GCF_015852505.1. Lineage (NCBI taxonomy): Eukaryota > Metazoa > Chordata > Mammalia > Monotremata > Tachyglossidae > Tachyglossus > Tachyglossus aculeatus. The sequence continues at coordinate 30,213,840 of NC_052086.1, read as the reverse complement.
GAGGCACAGAGAATAGTAATAATAATAATAGTAGTATTTGGTGAGCCCACTGTTGGGTAGGGACTGTCTCTATGTGATGCCAATTTGTACTTCCCAAGCGCTTAGTACAGTGCTCTGCACATAGTAAGCGCTCAATAAATACGATTGATTGATTGATTGATTAAGTGCTTACTATTAATCAGGTTGGACACAGTCCCTGTCCCCCATTGGGCTCACACTCTTAATTACCGTTTTTTACAAATGAGGTAACTGAGGCACAGAGAATAGTAATAATAATAATAGTAGTATTTGTTAAGTGCTTACTATTAATCAGGTTGGACACAGTCCCTGTCCCCCATTGGGCTCGCACTCTTAATTACCGTTTTTTACAAATGAGGTAACTGAGGCACAGAGACTAATGATAATAATAATAATAGTATTCATTAAGTGCTTACTATGTGCCAGGCACTGTACTAAGTGCTGGAGTGGATCAGCTGTGTGACTTTGGGCAAGTCACTTCACTTCTCTGGGCCTCAGTTCCCTCATCTGTAAAATGGGGATTAAGACTGTGATCCCCCAGTGGGACAACCTGATCACCTTGGAACCTCCCCAGTGCTTAGAACAGTGCTTTGCATGTAGTAAGCGCTTAATAAACGCCATCATCATATAAGCAAATTGGGTTGGGCAAAGTCCCTGTGCCGCATAGGGCTCACAGTCATAATCCCCATTTTACAGATGAGGTAACAGGGACAGAGAAGTGACTTGCCCAAGGCCACACAGCAGACAGATGGTGAAGTCGGGATTAGAACCCATGACCTTCTGTCTCCCAGTCCCGTGTTCTCTCCTCTACACCATGCTGCTTCTATCCAAACTCCCAGAGAGAGGACAGTAGATCCTTAGTGTGCCCCGATCAGGGAAACTAAAACTTCTGGAAGGACAGCTCGATTACTTCCAACTCTGGCGATTCTCAGCATGGGGTAAGAGTTGAATTGTTATGTTTATATTTGACAAAAAAAAAGGAAACACAACAAGGAAAGGCCAAGTGTCCATTCTACAGTCCATTCTAAGCATCAAGTGCTGGGGTTAGGTAGAAGATAATCAGATTAGACACAGTCCCTGTCTCTCAAGAGGCTAAGAGGAAGAAGAGGCATCTTAGTACAGTGCTCTGCACACAGTAAGCGCTCAATAAATACGATTGATTGATCTTATTCCCATTTTATAGATAATGAGGCTGAGGCACAGAACTGTAAAGTGTCTTGCCCAAGATGACACATAGCAGGCAAATCGGGGAATTGGAGCTAGAACCCAGTTTCTGGACTCGTAGGCTACTCTGCTTCTCATTATTACATTTTAATTTCCCAACGCCCTGGGGAGGGAGGGGCTGGGATTGTTCTTTCCATCTTTCAGGTGGAAAATCGAGACCCACAGAGGCTACTAACTTGTTCAAAGTCATCCAGCATGTCAGGAGAAGAGACAGGACCAGAGCCCCATCTCCCAACTCTCGGCTCAGAACTCTTTTCAGAAGCTCAGACCTAAAGTGTCACTGAATTTCTAGTTAGGGGGATAAAGAGGGAGGAGGAATGGGAGAGCCCCGCACCTGCCAATCCTGATCTTTCCCTTAATCTCTTCCTGGGCTTTTGTGAGAGCTCAAAAATCACATTTCTCCAATATCCTTGTGCACGGGCTGCTCAGCTAATGCCAAGCCATCTTCCCCAGATGAAATTTCAAAAATTTCAAGTGATTCAAACCTGTGTCCTTTCTCCAGGGAATGACTCCAGAATATCCTTGAAATTGAGATGTTTCCATCCAAATCAGATTATTAAGACCGGTTGCTAACACGGGACCCGTAAACTAGTTCAGTGAAAAATCAGGAAAGATTGGAACCATCGCTCATGCTGCGACTGAACCTCAGTCTTGGTTAAAAACATTTAGGTAACAGTCTTTCCTCTTCTCTCCCACCCCACTTTCCCTGCCCTTCACATCTAGTATCCTGGAAGCTTTTGTATGGGACCATCTTGACTGAGGCCCAAGCCACTAAGACTGACCTTTGAAAACATCTTTTGGGACAAACCCCATGTAATCCACCAGAGGAAAAAAAAAATCACAGGAAAATTTGTGAGTTTCACATACACGGACTCACCCAGAATCTTCGGCAGTTTTATAAATCCTGTAGGAAAGTTGAAATGAGTTGGCTGCTCCAGGATTTCAGATTTTGTCCCCTCCCAACTTTCACCCCACTGTGAACCAAAGATGAAGACCCAGTTACTGTGGGTGGGGAGGGAAAATGGAAGCCAAAAATCTCACCCACCACTCAGTGTGGCCTAATGGACGGAAAAGAAGACTAGGGGTCACGGGACCTGGATTCCAAGCGATTAATCAATCAGCGATATTCTTTGAGTACTTACTGTGCGCAGAGCACTGTACTAAGTGCTTGGGAAAGCAAACCTCAATAGAGTTGGTAGATATGATCCGATCCCTGTCTCCGCGGAATTTACAATCCGCTCTCGGCTCTGCCACTGGCCTGCTGTGTGACTTTGGGCAAGTTACTGAGAGCCTGAGTTTCCTCATCTGTAAAATTGGTCTTAAATAGATTGTGAGTTCTATAATAATAATAATGATGGCATTTATTAAGCGCTTACTATGTGCAAAGCACTGTTCTAAGTGCTGGGGAGGTTACAAGGTGATGAGGTTGTCCCACAGGGAGCTCCCAGTCTTAATCCCCATTTTCCAGATGAGGTAACTGAGGCACAGAGAAGTGACTTGCCCAAAGTTACACAGCTGGCAATTGGCGGAGCCGGGATTTGAACCCATGACCTCTGACTCCAAAGCCCGGGCTCTTTCCACTGAGCCACGCTGCTTCCTGGGCAGCAGGAAGAAGGAATTTGACAGAGCTGATAACCCTGTTTTATCTACCCCAGTGTTAATCTGTAAAATGGGGATTAAGACTGTAAACCCCAGGTGGGACAATCTGATAACCTTGCCCAGCACTTAGAACAGAGCTCAGCACATAGTAAAAGCTTAACAAATACCATCATTATTGAATTGTACTTTCCAAGCGCTTAGTCCAGTGCTCTGCACACAGTAAGTGCTCAATAAATACGACTGAATGAATGAACATAAGTGCTTAATAAATGCCACCATCATAAGGGAACGAGAGTCCTAATGCCCTTTAATTTGATCCTTTCTCCCCAGCCACATTTGTTCCCAAACATGTTTCATTAAATTGATATTGCTCCCTCTGACTAGGTAAACCTGAACTTCGGTAGAGAAACAATATGAGCTTTTTTTCATATCAGCCAAAGAAGATGACAGCCACCAAGATGAAGATTGTATAATCAGTCAATTGGTATTTATAATAATAATCAGAATAATGATGGGATGTGCAAAGCACTGTTCTAAGCGCTGGGGGGATACAAGGAGATCAGGTTGTTCCACGTGGGGCTCACAATCTTAATCCCCATTTTACAGATGAGGTAACTGAGGTACAGAGAAGTTAAATGACTTGCCCAAGGTCACACAGCAGACCTATGGCAGAGCCAGGATTAGAACCCAGTACTGCTTACTCCCAAGCCCGTGCTCTTTCCACTGAGCCATGCTGCTTCTCTAAAGCACTGTTTTAAGCGCTGGGGGGATACAAGGTAATCAGGTTGTCCCATGTGCGGCTCACAGTCTTAATCCCCATTTTACAGATGAGGTAACTGAGGTACAGAGAAGTTAAATGAGTTGCCCAAAATCACACAGCTGACAAGTGGCAGAGCCGGGATTAGAACCCATGACCTCTGACTGCCAAGCCTGGGCTCTTTCCACTGAACCGCGCTGCTTTTCTATAATAATAATGTTGGTATTTGTTAAGCACTTACGATGTACCAAGCACTGTTCTAAGCGCTTAGGGTAGATATAAGGTGATCAGGTTGTCCCACGTGGGGCTCACAGTCTTAATCCCCATTTTACAGATGAGGTAACTGAGGTACAGAGAAGTTAAATGACTTGCCCAAGGTCACACAGCAGACATATGGCAGAGCCAGGATTAGAACCCAGGACTGCTAACTCCCAAGCCCATGCTCTTTCCACTGAGCCATGCTGCTTCTCTAAAGCACTGTTCTAAGCGCTGGGGGGATACAAGGTAATCAGGTTGTCCCACGTGGGGCTCACAATCTTAATCCCCATTTTACAGATGGGGTAACTGAGGCCCAGAGAAGTCAAGTGACCTGCCCAAAGTCACACAGCCGACAAGTGGCAGAGCCGGGATTAGAACCCACAACCTCGACTCCCAAGTCCGTGCTCTTTTGAGCACTTACTGTGCCCAAAGTACGATACAGTAGAGTTGGAAGACACATTCCACACCCACAAGAGGCTTACTGTCTAGAAGAGGCACTTACAGTCTAGTAATCTATATATCATCATCATCATCATCAATCGTATTTATTGAGCGCTTACTATGTGCAGAGCACTGTACTAAGCGCTTGGGAAGTACAAATTGGCAACATATAGAGACAGTCCCTACCCAACAGTGGGCTCACAGTCTAAAAGGGGGAGACAGAGAACAAAACCAAACATACTAACAAAATAAAATAAATAGGATAGATATGTACAAGTAAAATAAATAAATAAATAAATAGAGTAATAATATATAGTCTATATATCTATATATCAGCGCTTAGAACAGTGCTTTGCACATAGTAAGCGCTTAACAAATGCCATCATTATATAGTCTACGTAGTGCTTCCTGGCAGCAGAATTTAGCAATATCCAGGATTTCTGGTGTGGAAAGTTCACTATCAATCATTTTTGTTCCCCTAAGTACACTTCTTTTGAGGGATAATCCCCTCCTACAGAAAACTCCTTAAAATAAAACCCTAAAACTTCAGATCTTTAAGGCTGCTATTTCCCAAATGCGTTTTTTCCCCTTCCACTAAAGGAACTGTCAGGTATTTGTTTACCGATGGATTACCCGGGAATGGTAACTTCAGAGATCTATTGTTTCGGTTTCTCCCACAGTCATAATTATTTTCCCTATACTACATGATCTTTAATTACCTTCTCATCGATTTCCGCCACGGTGGGCTAGGTGAACTACCGGCTGATTGAAAATTCAATTCAATTTACGTCCTCTCCTCCCCCATTAAGGATTTCAATAAGTAAGAAAGTGTCACTGTTTGGATAATTAAAGTAAAACCAATTTTAGAAGGCTGGAATCCTGGGCGAATAATCACTGTAATGAACTGCCGGAAATGATTTTGAAAATCCTGACTTGCCTGAGCAGGAAAAGTTTGGTGTCCGAAGATTTGGGTTCGAATCCCGGCTCCGCCGCTTGTCAGCTGTGTGACTTTGGGCAAGTCAGTTCACTTCTCTGGGCCTCAGTTCCCTCATCTGTAAAATGGGGATGAAGACTGTGAGCCCCACGTGGGACAACCTCATCATCATCATCATCATCAATCGTATTTATTGAGCGCTTACTATGTGCAGAGCACTGTACTAAGCGCTTGGGAAGTACAAATTGGCAACATATAGAGACAGTCCCTACCCAACAGTGGGCTCACAGTCTAAAAGGGGGAGGCAGAGAACAAAACCAAACATACTAACAAAATAAAATAAATAGAATAGATATGTACAAATAAAATAAATAAATAAATAGAGTAAATAGAGTAATGACCTATTGACCTTGTATCCCCCCAGCGCTTAGAACAGTGCTTGGCACATAGTAAGCGCTTAATAAATGCCATCATTATTATTATTATTATATATAAAAGGTAGGATTCGTCCCTGAGGATTGATACCAACCATCTCGACCCCTCAAACAGCCTAGATCTCAAGAACTCCCCCGTCATACCTTCACCTTATGAGAAGCAGCATGGCTCCGTGGTAAGAGCGGAGGTTTTGGAGTCAGAGGTCACGGGTTCAAATCCCGGCTCTGCCAGTTGTCAGCTGTGTGACTTTGGGCAAGTCACTTCACTTTTCTGTGCCTCCGTTACCTCATCTGTAAAATGGGGATTGAGAGTGTGAGCCCCCCGTGGGACAACCTGATCACTTTGTATCTACCCCAGCGCTTCGAACAGTGCTTTGCACATAATAAGCACTTAATAAATGCCATTATTATTATTATTATTCACCAAGAAATCAGTCCACACACTTACCCACTCCCCAAGGGCTGGGAGCCAAGCAGATAAAATAGCTGCTTTACCCAACCAAACTTCTTCCTTGGCAGAGGGTTAAAGATGAAGGAAAGAGAAGCAGGAAAGTCATCAGTCAATAAATCAATCCACCTGTGTTGTCTCCTGAGGGCAAATCACTGCATTAAGCACCTGAGAAAATACAGCAGAGATTAGACACAATCACTGTCCTCTAAATCATAATATTCAGGGGGAGGCAAACAGACCAAAACCATTTACAAATTAGGAGCAAGGATGATCTGGGTTCTTCTAATCCCACCTTTGCTCTGCTACTTGCCCGCTATGTGACTTCGGGCAAGTCACTTAAATGCTCAGGGCCTCAGTTACCTCATCTGTAAAATGGGGATTCATTCAATCGTATTAAATCATCATCATCAATCGTATTTATTGAGCGCTTACTGTGTGCAGAGCACTGTACTAAGCGCTTGGGAAGTACAAATTGGCAACGTATAGAGACGGTCCCTACCCAACAGTGGGCTCACAGTCTAAAAGGGGGAGACAAAACCAAACATACTACAAAATAAAATAGAATAGATATGTACAAGTAAAATAAATAAATAGAGTAATAAATATGTACAAACATATCATCATCATCAATCGTATTTATTGAGCGCTTACTATGTGCAGAGCACTGTACTAAGCGCTTGGGAAGTACAAATTGGCAACATATAGAGACAGTCCCTACCCAACAGTGGGCTCACAGTCTAAAAGGGGGAGACAAAACCAAACACACTACAAAATAAAATAGAATAGATATGTACAAGTAAAATAAATAAATAAATAAATAGGGTAATAAATATGTACAAACATATCATCATCATCAATCGTATTTATTGAGCACTTACTATGTGCAGAGCACTGTACTAAGCGCTTGGGAAGTACAAATTGGCAACATATAGAGACAGTCCCTACCCAACAGTGGGCTCACAGTCTAAAAGGGGGAGACAGAGAACAAAACCAAACATACTAACAAAAAAAATAAAATAAAATAAATAGAATAGATATGTACAAATAAAATAAATAAATAAATAGAGTGAAAAATATGTACAAACATATATACATATATACAGGTGCTGTGGGGAAGGGAAGGAGGTAAGATGGGGGGGATGGAGAGGGGGACGAGGGGGAGAGGAAGGAAGGGGCTCAGTCTGGGAAGGCCTCCTGGAGGAGGTGAGCTCTCAGTAGGGCCTTAAATCCTTCTCCATCCTCTTTAGCCTGTGAGCCTCAGGTGGAGCAGGGACTGTGTCCAAACTATTTATTTTATACCTATGTCAGCGCTCGATACACAGTAGCACTCAACAAATACCACTATTATTATTAGCTGATCTCTCATTCCAGCTCTGCTCCAGGCATGCCCTGGGACATTGGACAAATCACTTAACCTCTCTGGGCCTCAATTTCCTCACCTGTAAAATGGGAATAAGATTCCTGCTCACCTTAACCCTCAGATTGGGAGCACCATCTGAGACGAATAATATGTCTAATTTGATTATAGGAGCAGCATGGCCTAGTGACTAGAGCACAGGCTTGGGAGTCAGAGGTCTTGGGTTCTAATCCTGGCTCCGCCACTTGTCTGCTATGTGACCTTGGACAAGTCACTTAACTTCCCTCTGCTTCAGTTCCCTTATCTGTCATATGGGGATTAAGACTGGGAGCACTCTGTGGAACAAGGACTGTGTCCAACCCGATTAGCTTGTAGCTTAGAAAGTGTCTGGCACGTAGTAAATGCTTAACAAATACCATTATTATTATTATTATTCTTATTAGAGAAGCAGCGTGGCTCAGTGGAAAGATAACGGGCTTTGGAGTCAGAGGTCATGGGTTCAAATCCCGCTCCGCCAAGTGTCAGCTGTGTGACTTTGGGCAAATCACTTAACTTCTCTGAGCCTCAGTTCCCTCATCTGTAAAATGGGGATTAAGACTGTGAGCCCCCCGTGGGACAATCTGATCACCTTGTAACCTCCCCAGCGGTTAGAACAGTGCATTGCACATAGTAAGCACTTAATAAATGCCATTATTATTATTATTATTATTATTATTGTTGTTGTCTGCTGTGTGACTTTGGGCAAGCCACTTACCTTCTCTGGGCCTCAATTCCCTCATCTGTAAAATGGGGATTAAGACTGCGAGCCCCACGTGGGACAACCTGATTACCTTGTATCTACCCCAGCACTTACAACACTCAATCAATCAATCAATCATATTTATTGAGTGCTTACTGTGTGCATAGCACTGTACTAAGCTCTTGGGAAGTCCAAGTTGGCAACATATAGAGACGGTCCCTACCCAACAGTGGGCTCACAGTCTAGAAGGGGGAGACAGAGAACAAAACCAAACATATTAACAAAATAAAATAAATAGAATAGATATGTACAAGTAAAATGAATAAATAAATAGAATAATAAATACGTACAAACATATATACATATATACAGGTGGTGTGGGGAAGGGAAGGAGGTAAGGCGGGGGGGATGGGGGGATGCATAGTAAGTGCTTAACAAATACTATCATCATCATCATCATCACAATTACTCCTTGGCTTAGAGGAAGCATTCTTTGAATACCATTATTATCATTCAACGTCTTCCCCATCATCCCCTACACTTTATGCAATGCCCCTGCCAAAGTGGGTTAGTCTACCCCGGAAAATCTCCCAGTTACCTCCTTCCTGAACGTGCCAAGACGTAACTGCAGCACTACGGCTCTAAGACTATAAAGCGGAACCATATTAGGTCAAACAAGTGGCCCAACCAGGTCATTATTTTTTCTGCAAAAGCGACATTAAGACGGTTGCCAGAAATGTGATAGTTGGCATCGCTGGCACTGATCCCTTTGGTTATGGATGCAAAACATCTTTGGCAATTTCCTCATCTTCTGACTGCTCTCATCAATCTGCGCATCAGGCAGAAACTCCTCACCCTGGGCTTCAAGGCTGTCCATCCCCTCACCCCCTCCTACCTCACCTCCCTTCTCTCCTTCTCCAGCCCAGCCCGCACCCTCCGCTCCTCCGCCGCTAATCTCCTCACCGTACCTCGTTCTCACCTGTCCTGCCATCGACCCCCGGCCCACGTCATCCCCCGGGCCTGGAATGGCCTCCCTCTGCCCATCCGCCAAGCTAGCTCTCTTCCTCCCTTCAAGGCCCTGCTGAGAGCTCACCTCCTCCAGGAGGCCTTCCTAGACTGAGCCCCTTCCTTCCTCTCCCCCTCGTCCCCCTCTCCATCCCCCCATCTTACCTCCGTCCCTTCCCCACAGCACCTGTATATATGTATATATGATTGTACATATTTATTACTCTATTTATTTATTTATTTATTTTACTTGTACATATCTATTCTATTTATTTTACTTTGTTAGTATGTTTGGTTTTGTTCTCTGTCTCCCCCTTTTAGACTGTGAGCCCACTGTTGGGTAGGGACTGTCTCTATATGTTGCCAATTTGTACTTCCCAAGCGCTTAGTACAGTGCTCTGCACATAGTAAGCGCTCAATAAATACGATTGATTGATTGAAATAGATTTTAAGTGAGCAGCAATCTTGCCTGGTGAGTGGTCATTCACCTCATCGGGTTATTTGCTTTCAGTTTGTTCAGAATGGCTCAGTGGAAAGAGCCCGGGCTTTGGAGTCGGAGGTCATGGGTTCAAATCCCGGCTCTGTCACTCGTCAGCTGTGTGACTTTGGGCAAGTCAGCTAACCTCTCTGTGCCTCAGTTACCTCATCTGTAAAATGGGGATTAAGACTGTGAGCCCCACGGGAGACAACCTTGTCACTTCACTTCTCCATGCCTCAGTTCCCTCAATTGCAAAATGGTGTTGAACTACCTGTTCTCCCTCCTGCTTAGACTTGTGAGCAGGAGCGTGGCTCAGTGGAAAATGTCCGGGCTTTGGAGTCAGAGGTCATGGGTTCAAATCCCAGCTCTGCCACTTGTCAGCTGTGTGACTTTGGGCAAGTCACCTAATTTATCTGTGCCTCAGTTACCTCATCTGTAAAATGGGGATTAAGACTGTGAGCCCCACGTGGGACAACCTGATCACCTTGTCATTTCCCCAGCGCTTAGAACAGTGCTTTGCACATAGTAAGTGCTTAAAAAATACCATCATTATTATTATTATTCTCCCAAAAAAGGGATCATTCTTTCAGCCAAACCCAAATGCTGAATGGTTAAACTCTCTTTTTAACCAAATCAGTCAATCAATCAATCAATCAATTGTATTATCAAGCACCTACTGTGTACAGAGCACTGTTCTAATCCTTTGGGAGAGTACAACAGAGTTGGTAGACACATCCTCAGCCCACAAGGACTTCCAAGGACCCTAAAATTTGTGTGTGTTAATCTGAAACTTTGTTATATTGAAACCAGTTCACTTTAACTCAAGAACCTTCTATAGACATATGGAGATTTAAATATGTAAAGCTGGAGCTTTCGGCATGTGTTTAGTGAAAGTTTTGGAGGGTATTTGAAGTGCGCAGAGCAACTCTTTAGGGTCCCAGAACTTAAATATCGACAAGCTGAGATTTTGATATTCTTCTACCCCAGCCCGAAAAATCGGGAAATCATTTGACGGGCGAAAGGAAAGAGCTTTGGAAAAGGCGTGCCTTTGTGACTCCTCATAAAATATAGATGGTACAAATTGTATAAAAGTTCCCGGTCCTTACGTCAAAGGCGTGCAGAGTTTGCAGTTTGGTCGAATGGATGATTTCCCCTCCGTTTATTACTATGCAAATCCTTTCTGAATGGCATTCCGAACAGTGCCGCTATAGAAGGTGGATTAACTTTTGTGTTTTCGTCTCCAGCTGTCCCTCTTGGAGCCTCCCAGGCCAGCAGGTAATGGAAGCAGTACACGAGGAGGAGGCGAGGGTTTTCAAAAATCTGCAGCCTGGAGACTTCGGCGCTGGTTTCTCGTGTGCGGAAAGCCCCGTTTTTCCAAAGCCCTGATTCTTTAGGGCGGGAGATGGAGGGCTATGGAGCAGCAGGGCAGGGGCGAGGGTGGAATACAGCAGGGAGGAAGAGGAGTGATGGGCTTTGAGGTGTGAAATCTGGGCCCGCTAGAAGGGCCGCGGGACCCGGCAGGGGGAACTCTAAGAGCGTTGCAGGGAGGAAAGGAAAAAGGAGGGCCAACCTGGAGAAAAAAGCACAAACTAGATTTAAAAGTTAAGCAACAGAGCCAAAAAAGGTGGCCCTATATTTGAACGTCAAGAAAAAAAAGATCATGACAACCGGAAGTTTGAACGCATTTGTGGGGGATGGAGAGAAGATTGAAAAAGTCGACAATTTTTCTCTCCTGGGATCGATAATCAATAATAAAGGAAATAGTCGCCGAGAATCACGCCGAAGATTAACGTTAGGGAGACTAGCTATGAAGAGCCTGGAGAAAGTCATGAAATGTGCTGTTATAACCATCGCCACAAAAATACAAATCGTCAACTCTGTGGTGTTTCCAATGACAATGGATGGATCTGAAAGCTGGACAGTGAAAAAAACAGGATAGAAAGAACATCGATTTTTTTGAAATGTGGTGTTGGAAAAGGTTTTTGCAAATCCCATGGATGGCCCGAAAGACAAGCAAATGGATTTTAGAGCAAATTAAACCAAAGTAGTCTTTGGGAGGCCAAATGACTCAATTTAGATTATTTAGGAAAGGAAAAAGGAGGGCCAACCTGGAGAAAAAAGCACAAGCTAGATTTAAAAGTTAAGCAACAGAGCCAAAAAAGGTGGCCCTATATTTGAACGTCAAGAAAAAAAAGATCATGACAACTGGAAGTTTGAACTCATTTGTGGGGGATGGAGAGAAGATTGAAAAAGTCGACAATTTTTCTCTCCTGGGATCGATAATCAATAATAAAGGAAATAGTCGCCGAGAAACACGCCGAAGACTAATGTTAGGGAGACTAGCTATGAAGAGCCTGGAGAAAGTCATGAAATGTGCTGATGTAACCATCACCACAAAAATACAAATCGTCAACTCTGTGGTGTTTCCAATGACAATGGATGGATCCGAAAGCTGGACGGTGAAAAAAACAGGATAGAAAGAACATCGATTCTTTTGAAATGTGGTGTTAGACAAGACTTTTGCAAATCCCATGGACAGCCCAAAAGACAAACAAATGGATTTTAGAGCAAATTAAACCAAAGTGGTCTTTGGGAGGCCAAATGACTCAATTTAGATTAGTTTATTTTGGACACATAATCAGGAGGACTAATTCTCTGGAGAAGACACTAATGCTAGGAAAAGTCCAGGGAAAATGAGGAAGAGGCAGTCCGGCAGCTAGATAACAATAATAATAATAATAATAATGATGGCATTTGTTAAGCGCTTGCTATGTGCCAAGCACTGTTCTTAGTGCTGGGGGTTTGGTGGGGGGGGGGGCGGATACAAGGTGATCATGTTGTCCCACGGGGGGCTCACATTCTTAATCCCCATTTTACAGATGAGGTAACGGAGGCTCAGAGAAGTTAAGCGACTTACCCAAAGTCACACAGCTGACAAATGGCGGAGCTGGGATTAGAACCCATGACCTGTGACTCCCAAGCCCAGGGATTTTCCACGGAGCCACACTGCTTCTCACTTGGATAGAGACCATAAAAACTATAATGGAAGAACCATTAGAAAGGTTGCAGATTATGGCAGAGTACAGGACATTCCCATGGAGTCGCTATGAATTGGAAATGACTTGACGACACTTAGTAATGATAAGATTGCGGTGAACAGAGGTGTGCCACTAGGCAACGGGCAATATTGGCATTCATTCATTCATTCAATCGTATTTATTGAGCGCTTACTGTGTGCAGAGCACTGTACTAAGCGCTTGGGAAGTCCAAATCGGCAATATATAGAGACAGTCCCTACCCAACAACGGGCTCACAGTCTAGAAGGGGGAGACAGACAACAAAACAAAACACGCAGACGGGTGTCAAAACCGTCAGAATAAATAGAATTATAGCTATATGCACATCATTAATAAAACAGAGTAGTAAATATGTACAAGTAAAATAAATAGAGTAATAAATCTGTACAAATATATACAGGTGCTGTGGGGAGGGGAAGGAGGTAGGGCAGGGGGTGGATGGGGAGGAGGGGAGGAAAAGGGGCTCAGTGTGGGAAGGCCTCCTGGAGGAGGTGAGCTCTCAGTAGGGCTTCGAAGGGAGGAAGAGAGCCAGCTTGGTGGGTGTGCGGAGGGAGGGCATTCCAGGCCAGGGGGAGGACGTGGTTGATGGTGGGGCAGGCGAGAACGAGGCACAGTGAGGAGGTTAGCGGCAGAGGAGTGGAGGGTGTGGGCTGGGCTGGAGAAGGAGAGGAAGGAGGTGAGGTAGGAGGGGGCGAGGGGATGGACAGCCTTCAAGCCAAGAGTGAGGAGTTTTTGCATGATTCATAGGTTGACAGGCAACCACTGGAGATTGCCACACATTCTGGGGTTTGGAAACATCATCATCATCAATCGTATTTATTAAGTGCTTACTGTGTGCAGAGCACTGTACTAAGTGCTTGGGAAGTATAAGTTGGCAACATATAGAGACAGTCCCTACCCAACAGTGGGCTCACAGTCTAAAAGGGGGAGACAGAGAACAAAACCAAACATACTAACAAAATAAAATAAATAGAATAGATATGTATAAGTAAAATAAAATAAATAAATAAACAGAGTAATAAATATGTACAAGCATATATACATATATACAGGTGCTGTGGGGAAGGGAAGGAGGTAAGATGGGGGGATGGAGAGGGGGATGAGGGGGAGAGGAAGGAAGGGGCTCAGTCCGGGAAGGCCTCCTGGAGGAGGTGAGCTCTCAGTAGGGCCTTGAAGGGAGGAAGAGAGCTAGCTTGGCGGAGGGGCAGAGGGAGGGCATTCCAGGCCCGGGGGAGGATGTGGGCCGGGGGTCGATGGAGGGACAGGCGAGAACGAGGTACGGTGAGGAGATTAGCGGCGGAGGAGCGGAGGGTGCGGGCTGGGCTGGAGAAGGAGAGAAGGGAGGTGAGGTAGGAGGGGGCGAGGGGATGGATGGACAGCCTTGAAGCCCAGGGTGAGGAGTTTCTGCCTGATGCGCAGATTGATTGGTAGCCACTGGAGGTTTTTGAGGAGGGGACTAATATGCCCAGAGCATTTCTGGACAAAGATAATCCGGGCAGGAGCATGAAGTATGGATTGAAGTGGGGAGAGACACGAGGATGGGAGATCAGAGAGAAAGGTGCAACCCCTGCTTTCTCACCCCCTCACTGGACACTGGGGCTCCCTATAGCCACCACAAGGACAGGGAGGCCGATAATAATAGTAATGATAGCATTTATTTAAGTGCTTACTATGTGCAAAGCACTGTTCTAAGCTCTGGGGAGGTGACAAGTTGATGAGCTTGTCCCATGGGGGGCTCATGGTCTTAATCCCCATTTTACAGATGAGGGAACTGAGGCCCAGAGAAGTGAAGTGACTCGCCCCAAATCACATGGGTGACGAGTGGTGGAGCTGGGATTTGAACCCATGACCTCTGACTCCAAAGCCTGGACTCTTTCCACTGAGCCACGCTGCAATAATAATACTTGTGGCATTTGCTAAGCAAACTGCTATGTGCCAAGTACTGTATTAAGAGCTGAGTTCAATATTTCATTCATTCACTCATCCATTCATTCATTCAATCGGATTTATTGAGTGCTTACTATGTGCAAAGCACCAAACTTGGAAAGTACAATACAACAATAGACAGACCTATTCCCTGCTCTCAATGAGCTTACGGTCTAGATGGGAAGACAGACATTAATATAAATACGTAAATATGTATTCATTCATTCAATCATTCGTTCATTCATTCATTCATTCAATCATTCGTTCATTCATTCATTCAATCCTATTTACTGAGTACGATTGAATGAATTTACTGAGTGCTTACTGTGTGCAGAGCACTGTACCAAGTGCTTGGGAAATACAAGTTGGCAACATACGGGAGAAGCAGCGTGGCGCAGTGGAAAGAGGCCGGGCTTTGGAGTCAGAGGTCATGGGTTCAAATCCCGGCTCCGCCACTTGTCAGCTGTGTGACTTTGGGCAGGTCACTTCACTTCTCTGGACCTCAGTGACCTCATCTGGAAAATGGGGATTAAGACTGTGAGCCCCATGTGGGACAACCTGATCACTTTGTAACCTCCCCAGTGCTTAGAACAGTGCTTTGCACATAGTAAGCGCTTAATAAATGCCATCATTATTATTATTATAGAGATGGTCCCTGCCCTACAGCGGGCTCACTGTCTAGAAGGGGGAAATATGAGATAATGGAATCAGATGCCATTCCTGTCCCACATGGGCTTAAAGTCTAAGGTGGAGGGAGAACAGATATTTTATCCTCATTTTACAGATGAGCGACCTGAGGCATAGAGAAGTGAAATAGACCTGCCCGAGGTCACACAGCAGCAAGTGGAAGAGCCAGGATTACAGCCCGGCTCCGTGCTCTTTCTACTAGGCCACGCCGAACCTGTCCTTGGCCCGCTCCGAAGCTGCCTTTAAATCTCGAGTCTCCTCATCTTCCCTACCGGAATAGGATCAGGCTGGAAGCCAGGGATTCTTTCACCCCATTCCCTGTCCACTGATAAAGGGCTTTCCCTTGATCCCATCAAGTGTCAGAGTTGAATTCTGACTATTTTATTACCCCTAAGTGGACTGCAGCACACTAGATTCCCGGTTCGACATGTGACCTTGCCTTCTCCCTTCATTTTTTCCCATTTCACTGTGCAGCCGGGTGTGCTTAGCACTGGGGGATGGAGTTGTCTGCTGCTGCCGCCACCAATCCCCACCCCTCACCCTGAGTACACTGTCACCCCAGGGCCAGCACTCGGAGCGGAATAATAATAATAATAATAATAATAATAATAATAATAATAATAATAATAATAATAATAATAATAACATTTATTAAGCGCTTACTATGTGCAAAGCACTGCTCTTTGGAATGGAATGGAATGGATTTGGGGAGCCAGAGGGGCTCACAGCAGGATAGAGGGAATGGTCCCTATCAGGGGCCTTGGGATGGTTGAATTCCAAGTTCTGTTTGATTTTGGCCATTCAGGCTCTAAACCCAAATCACCTGCTGGAAGCACTGGCTCTCCTTCCTCTCAAGAGGTGCTGATGTTAAGATTCATTCATTCAATCGTATTTATTGAGTGCTTACTGTGTGCAGAGTACTAAGTGCTTGGGGAGTACAAGTTGGCAACATCTAGAGACGGTCCCTACCCAACAACGGGCTCACAGTCTAGAAGGATTGGACTGGACAAGCGATCGCTCCAAGGCAATAAAAGTGCCTGAAAGCAGGGACTGTTGAAAGCCCAGCCAATATTTCCACTCAAGTTATAACTTCCTCAACAGAAACCACCCCTCCAAGGGTCATATTTTGAATCATTCATTCAGTCAGTCAGTCAGTCAGTCAATCGTATTTCTTACTGTGTGCAAAGCACTGTACTAAACACTTGGGGGAGAGTACACTATACCAACAAACAGACACATTCCTGCCCACGATGAGCTCACATTCTAGAGGGGGAGACAGATGTTGACACCTATACCCAGTAAACCGCCGCAGATTACAGCTTCATAATTTCCTCACCTCCGGGTTCCCGTTAGTAACTTTTTATAATTTATTGGGCTTAGTCTTCCTTCAAATACACAGAAAATATTGCTTTGTGGAAAGCGGTGGTTGGATTAAACAGACCCTTGGGTCATTCTCATATCCTGAACATACACGTACGCTGATAGCAAGGGTATCCCCTCTTCCCCCTCTCCATCCCCCCCGTCTTACTTCCTTCCCTTCCCCACAGCACCTGTATGTATGTATATATGTTTGTACATATTTATTACTCTATTTATTTATTAATTTTACTTGTACATATCTATTCTATTTATTTTATTTTGTTAATATGTTTGGTTTTGTTCTCTGTCTCCCCCTTCTAGACTGTGAGCCCACTGTTGGGTAGGGACCATCTCTATATGTGCCAACTTGTACTTCCCAAGTGCTTAGTACAGTGCTCTCTGCACACAGTAAGCGCTCAATAAATAGGATTGATGATTGATTGATTGATTACAGTTTTGTGCATGTCAATCACATTTTGCTGGAAACAGTGGGTTAGGGATTCTTTTATCCCCAGTGTAGGGCTCCTATTATTTGGACAACCACACACCAACACCACCCCCAGAAATTCGTTTCCAGGGTCCCTTGGCCGGCATATGAGAGGTCCGCCTCTTTTCAACATCATCAGCATTAATACTTAGTGAGTTTCTACTGATCAGCACTTAGAACAGTGCTTTGCACACAGCAAGCGCTTAACAAATGCCATTATTATTATTATTATTACTGAGTACAGGGCACTGTTCTAAATACTTGAAAAAGTACAATAAAAGTAAAAGAAACAATCTCTACCCTCAAAATGTAAGGTCCTTGAGGGCAGGAATTGTGCCTGTCAACTCCGTACTCTCCCAAGTGCTCTGCAGAAAGTAAGTGCTCAATAAATAATAATAATAATAATGGCATTTGTTAGGCGCTTACTATGTGCAGAGCACTGTTCTAAGCGCTGGAGGGGGGTTACAAGGTGATCAGGTTGTCCCATGTGGGGCTCACAGTCTTCACCCCCATTTTACAGATGAGGGAACTGAGGCTCAGAGAAGTTAAGTGACTTGCCCAAGGTCACACAGCAGACATGTGGGGGAGTCGGGATTCGAACCCATGACCTCTGACTCGGACAAAGCCCGTGCCCTTTCCACTGAGCCACGCTGCTCCTCATATATGAGGAGCATATATGAGGAGCATTACCTCCTCAATAAATGCCAACTTGTACTTCCCAAGCGCTTAGTCCAGTGCTCTGCACACAGTAAGTGCTCAATAAATACGATTGAATGAATGAATGAATGAATGAATGAAATACCAATGATTGATTGATTGGCAGCTGATACTCACAGACCTTTAGCTTGGGAAGGGATTCTCATGAACCTCTTCTTCATTCCCTCTACTGAGAAGAGCATCTGTAATAATGATAATGCGTGGCTCAGTGGAAAGAGCCCGGGCTTGGGTGTCAGGGGTAGTGAGTTCTAATTCCGGCTCCGCCACTTAGCTGTGTGACTTTGGGCAAGTCACTTCACTTCTCTGGGCCTCAGTTCCCTCATCTGTAAAATGGGGATTAAGACTGAGCCTCCCGTGGGAGAACCTGATCACCTTTCAGAACACATAGTAAGCACTTAACAGCTACTATTATTATTATGATTATCATGTCATTTGTTCAGCACTTTGTACCAAGCACTGGGCTAAGTGCTGGAGTAGATAAAAGATAATCATGTTGGACACAGTCTCTGTCCCACATAGGGATCACTGTCTAGACTGTGAGCCCACTGTTGGGTAGGGACCGTCTCTATATGTTGCCAACTTGTACTTCCCAAGCGCTTAGTACAGTGCTCTGCACACAGTAAACGCTCAATAAATACAATTGAATGAATGAATGCCTAAACAAGAGGGAGAATGGATAGTCAATCCTTCTTTAGCTGATGAGGAAAATGGAGGCACAGAAAAGTCAAATGCCCAGAGTCACACAGTAATAATAATAATCATGGTATTTGTTAAGCTCTTACTATGTGCAAAGCACTGTTCTAAGCACTGGAGAAGTTACAAAGTGATCGGGTTGTCCCACGGGGGGCTCACAGTTCTAATCCCCATTTTACAGATGAGGTAACTGAGGCGCAGAGAAGTAGAGAAGCAGCGTGGCTCAGTGGAAAGAGCACGGGCTTTGGAGTCAGAGGTCATGGGTTCTAATCCTGCCTCTGCCACATGTCTGCTGTGTGACCTTGGGCAAGTCTCTTAACTTCTCTGAGCCTCAGTTCCCTCATCTGTGAAAGGAGGATTAAGACTGTGAGCCCCACGTGGACAACCTGATCACCTTGTATCCCCCCAGCGCTCAGAACAGTGCTTTGCACATAGTAAGCGCTTAACAAATGCCATCATTATTATTATTATTATTCTTAAGTGATTTGCCCAAAGTCACACAGCTGACGGAGCTGAGATTTGAACCCATGCCCTCCAACTCCAAAGCCCCTGCTCTTTCCACTGAGTCACGCTGCTTCTCATTACTGTTACTGTTACTGTTACTGCTTCTCATTACTGTTACTCCCCTCCTCAGAAATCTCCAGTGGCTGCCAATCAATCTGCGCATCAGGCAGAAACTCCTCACCCTGGGCTTCAAGGCTGTCCATCCCCTCGCCCCCTCCTACCTCACCTCCCTTCTCTCCTTCTCCAGCCCAGCCCGCACCCTCCGCTCCTCCGCCGCTAATCTCCTCACCGTTAGGCCTCGTTCTCGCCTGTCCTGCCATCGACCCCTGGCCCACGTCCTCCTCCGGGCCTGGAATGCCCTCCCTCCGCCCCTCCGCCAAGCTAGCTCTCTTCCTCCCTTCAAGGCCCTACTGAGAGCTCACCTCCTCCAGGAGGCCTTCCCAGACTGAGCCCCTTCCTTCCTCTCCCCCTCGTCCCCCTCTCCACCCCCCCCCATCTTACCTCCTTCCCTTCCCCACTGCACCTGTATACATGTATATATGTTTGTACATATTTATTACTCTATTTATTTATTTTACTTGTACATATCTATTCTATTTATTTTATTTCGTTAGTATGTTTGGTTTCGTTGTCTGTCTCCCCCTTTTAGACTGTGAGCCCACTGTTGGGTAGGGACTGTCTCTAGATGTTGCCAACTTGTACTTCCCAAGCGCTTAGTACAGTGCTCTGCACACAGTAAGCGCTCAATAAATACGATTGATGATGATGATTTTGTCGGAGCCAGAATTAGAACCCAAGTCCTCTTTCCATTAGACCACACGGGTTAGTATGGTGAATTCTCAGCCACACCATTTTCTGCCTCCCAGAAGTTGCCTAGGCTGTTAGACAGACAAGATGAAGGGAGCGGGAAGGAAGACGGGGAAGTGGGTTCTCAATTTTGAGCTTAAGGAGTTGCTCTCTGTCAGTTTTCACCTTTGGTGGCAGGGGGGCTTGCTCTCTTTCTGCCCTGGTGTCCCTCAGTTTCCCCAACCTCACTTATCCACACCAGGAAAACAGTAAAGTCCATCCGTCCCCACTACAGACACATTCTTTCAGTGCTGACCAACAGAAAGTGGGGCCTTTTTTACTCAATACAAATGTTTTGGGTTTTTTTCCTCCTCCTTCCTTCTGGCAAAATTGACAAAACTGACAGAGGAAGAAAAGGGAAATGTTCCCACCTGGTAATGAAAATAGTTTTGCCTGAGGTGCGAAACGTTCACCCAACTCTATTTATCACTTTCCATCTACAGATGTATTAACGGGGATGATTGGAGGCGAGGCTCACGCTGGCTGCCCAAGCACTTACTCTAATTCCAGGGCTCTCTGTCGGAATGAATTGCAAGCTTATTTAAACTCACTCCCTATAACGCTTGACAAAGTCTTTCATTTAAAGAAAAAGAATGTGCTTCATCTTCTAAACTTGCTGTTTGCTCCGGTAGCTGCAGTGTGTAATCTGTCTCTGATGTTGCCGGGCCTATTTCCCCTCAGTGTGATTTGAGAAGCCTTTATGGGAACCATTTTTTACCGGCTGCTGAAAGAGAGGAGCCGGGCGACACATCACCTTGATTTTCTGGGATAAATGACACAATTAGGTCAATTTAGGGCGGCGCAAAATGGGTTTGGATAAAATTAAAATCCCACCCAGACACTGGCCGCTGGCTTGAACTACACTTTGGGAGGAATTTTAAATTACTGAACCAGATCCTGCCAGGTTGAATAAGGCAGTAATGAGTGAGAAGGTAGACACCCTGGGAGTCGTAGCGATTATTTCAGGTATAAAGGGGCAATGCTTGCCAACCAGTGCGTCTTCGAACCATCTTTAGTGTACCCCGAGATGCCCGTATGCCACCATATCGGATTATATTCCCTGGCGCGCATGCATCCGACCCTTTCATTCTAGGCCCATCTCCTTCCCAAACACTTCTTTATTCCACTGCCTTCGTGGACTTGGGGGTCAAGATAAGAGGAAATGGGTGTGGGTTGTTCAACGACCTGTTTGGGGTCCTGATGATAAAAAGGTTTGGAGCTTTGTGATGTACTGCAGAGGTCCAGAAGTTCATATCTTCCAGATGGCCTAATTTATATTGGAAGTAGAGATCGGACTAACTGAGCCTAGAAATTTTTCAGAGATCGCAAAGTATATGTTGACGGGCAGCCAACCGTTCATAATCTTTAAGGCCGAAATAGAGCGCATTCCTTTTTAGTTTAGGACAGAACCAAGTTGTTTATAACACCTCAGGCAACGAAAATCTTTGGCTAAAATATTTTAATTTACTCTCAACTTGTAGGATCCTGTAGGGGTGAAATGGCCAAAAATGTACCAGGCAAGATGTGCTTCCCCAAATCATTCCCAACCCACCTGTTTCTTAATGAAATAACAGTTTCCAGTTTTGTTTGCAATTGACCTTACTGGAAATTGGCCACCAGTAATTTGTGGCATATAATTTAGGGATGGACTGAAAACCAATCAATCAGTGGTATTTATTGAGCAATTACTCTGTGCAGAGCACCGTATTCAGCACTTGGGAGAAGCAGCGTGGCTCAGTGGAAAGAGGATGGGTTTGGGAGTCAGAGGTCATGGGTTCAAATCCCAGCTCTGCCAATTGTCAGCTGTGTGACCTTGGGCAAGCCACTTAACTTCTCTGTGCCTCAGTTTCCTCATCTGTAAAATGGGGATGAAGACTGTGAGCCCCGTGTGGGACAACCTGATCACCCTGTATCCTCCCCAGTGCTTAGAGCAGTGCTTGGCACAGAGTAAGCGCTTAACAAATGCCATCATTATTATTATTACACTGCCAACTTGTACTTCCCAAGCACTTAGTACAGTGCTCTGCACACAGTAAGCGCTCAATAAATACGATTGAATGAATTGAATGAATGAATATAATGGAGTTGGTAGACACCTTTCCTACCCAGAAGAGCACTGTCCAGAGGGACTATCATTTGCTTAAAATAAAAATGAATTATTTTTAGAGAAATCTGTGAAAGAGATAAAGTGCCTCACTGAAAGCGTCTCACATATTTATTCTATTTATTTTATTTTGTTAATATGTTTTGTTTTGTTGTCTGTCTCCCCCTTCTAGACTGTGAGCCCACTGTTGGGTAGGGACCGTCTCTATATGTTGCCAACTTGGACTTCCCAAGTGCTTACTACAGTGCTCTGCACACAATAAGCGCTCAATAAATACGATTGAATGAATTGAATGAATGAATACAGTGGAGTTGGTAGAAACTTTTCCTACCCAGAAGAGCAATCAATCAATCAATAGTATTTATTGAGCGCTTACTGTGTGCAGAGCACTGTACTAAGTGCTTGGGAAGTACAAGTACCAGTACAAGAGCACTGTCTAGAGAGACTATTTGCTTAAAATAAAAATGAATTTATTTTTAGAGAAATCTATGAAAGAGATAAAGTGTCTCACTGAAAGCGTCTCACATATCTATTCTATTTATTTTATTTTGTTAATATGTTTTGTTTTGTTGTCTGACTCCCCCTTCTAGACTGCGAGCCCGCTGTTGGGTAGGGACCGTCTCAAGATGTTGCCACCTTGGACTTCCCAAGCACTTAGATCAGTGCTCTGCACACAATAAGCGCTCAATAAATACGATTGAATGAATTGAATGAATGAATATAATGGAGTTGGTAGACATCTTTCCTACCCAGAAGAGCACTGTCCAGAGGGACTATCATTTGCTTAAAATAAAAATGAATTTATTTTTAGAGAAATCTATGAAAGAGATAAAGCATCTCACTGAAAGCATCTCACATATTTATTCTATTGATTTTATTTTGTTAATATGTTTTGTTTTGTTCTCTGACTCCCCCTTCTAGACTGTGAGCCCGCTGTTGGGTAGGGACCGTCTCTATATGTTACCACCTTGGACTTCCCAAGCGCTTAGTCCAGTGCTCTGCACACAATAAGCGCTCAATAAATACGATTGAATGAATTGAATGAATGAATATAATGGAGTAGGTAGACACCTTTCCAACCCACAAGAGCACTGTCTAGAGGGACTATCGTTTGCTTTAAATAAAAATGAATTTATTTTTAGAGAAATCTATGAAAGAGATAAAGCATCTCACTGAAAGCATCTCACATATTTATTCTATTTATTTTATTTTGTTAATATGTTTTGTTTTGTTCTCTGACTCCCCCTTCTAGGCTGTGAGCCCGCTGTTGAGTAGGGACCGTCTCAAGATGTTGCCACCTTGGACTTCCCAAGCGCTTAGTACAGTGCTCTGCACACAATAAGCGCTCAATAAATACGACTGAATGAATTGAATGAATGAATATAATGGAGTTGGTAGACACCTTTCCTACCCAGAAGGACACACAATCAGCGCTCAGTAAATACGATTGAATGAAATAAGATTGAATGAATGATTCAAACCAGACAGAAAGAACTGTTCACGTTTGCCTCCTGATTAGTTTAGAAGGTCGATTCATTGACTGTGAGCCCACTGTCGGGTAGGGACCGTCTCTATATGTTGCCAACTTGGACTTCCCAAGCGCTTAGTACAGTGCTCTGCACACAGTAAGCGCTCAAAAAATACGATTGATTGATTGATTGACTGATTGATTGACAGCTGCTGCTTGGGATGTTGGGATCCTGTTCCCTTTGCCCTCCTGCGCTCTGGGAATCGATGCTCTCAGGGTGCCAGAAAGATGTTGGATGGGTCACCCAATGCATTTTATCAAGCAGGAGGATGCACTGATGTCAAAGAAACTCTGATGAAAGACTGGTGTGTGGTGTAATGCCCCAGGAACATTAATCTTGTCAGCATGGGCCAGTCCTCGCTTATGTGAGTTTGAAGCTTAAAGATTGCTTTCAGCCACAGATTCATGGCAGAAAAGGACATTTTTCAAAGTAATCCTTTCCCCCAAGGTACACCTTTCTCAGTAGACGCCGGGCACTGTCTAATTTTAACTGAGGTTTACAGAAACATGAGTTAAGTTGTTTTGTTATGTTGCCAACTTGTACTTCCCAAGCGCTTGGTACAGTGCTCTGCACACAGTAAGCGCTCAATAAATACGATTGATTGATTGATTGATTGTTGCTCATCCTCTTCAAGTGTGTACCAGAGGCTGAGATATATGTGTGTGGGTATTTAAGAATGTGAGCTCCCCCTCCTAGACTGTGAGCCTACTGTTAAGTAGGGGCCGTCTCTATATGTTGCTGATTTGTACTTCCCAAGCGCTTAGTACAGTGCTCTGCACACAGGAAGCGCTCAATAAATGCTATTGAATGAATGAACAACAATAATAATAGTAATAAAATGGTATTTTAAGTGCTTAATATATGCCAAGCACTCTACTAAGCACTGTTGTAGACACAAGATACGACACAAGACACAAGAGAAGCAGCGTGGCTCAGTGGAAAGAGCCCGGGCTTTGGAGTTAGAGGTCATGGGTTCAAACCCCTGCTCCGCCAAGTGTCAGCTGTGTGAGTTTGGGCAAGTCACTTGACTTCTCTGGGCCTCAGTTCATTCATTCATTCATTCAATCGTATTTATTGAGCGCTTACTGTGTGCAGAGCACTGTACTAAGCGCTTGGGAAGTACAAGTTGGCAACATATAGAGACGGTCCCTACCCAACTGTGGGCTCACAGTTTAGATGAGCCACCCCATCTGTAAAATGGGGATTAAGACTGTGAGCCCCCTGTGGGGCAACCTGATCACCTTGTAACCTCCCCAGTGCTTAGAACAGTGCTTTGCACATAGTAAGTGCTTAATAAATGCCATTAAAAAAATAAAGATAACTAGGTCCCTCATCGGACTCACAGTCCAAGTCTAAGTCTAAGTAGGAGGGAGAACAGGTATTGAATTCCCCCTGTGCAGATGAGGGAAGTGAGACACAGAGAAGTTAAGTGACTCATCCAAGGTCACACAGCAGGTAAGTGGAGGAGTGGGAATTAGAACCCAGAACTCCCAGGACCATGTTTTCTCCACTAGGGTATGCACATGTATAAAGAGCTATATATTCAGAATATTTTTGTCACTCACATTCAGAGGTGATGACTACATTCTTCTGTGAAGGGATGCTTGACTGAGAAGACCAGTGGAGGCTCCACATGGCCAGTCTCATTGTGTGCCCCAAATAGCTCTGTCCCATTTGTTGTTGGGGGCGTGCCATTGTGTTTGAAGTTACTGATCCTCGAAGACGGTGCCACGTTCACCTGCAACTGCTTGGGGGGCTGAAAAGATCAGTGCTGGGCCCCTAGTTCCTACCTCACAGTGTACACACAAACATGTCCAAGACTGAACTCCTTGTCTTCCCTCCCAAACCCTGCCCTCTCCCTGACTTTCCCATCTCTGTTGATGGCACTACCATCCTTCCCGTCTCACAAGCCCGCAAACTTGGTGTCATCCTCGACTCCGCTCTCTCGTTCACCCCTCACATCCAAGCCGTCACCAAAACCTGCCGGTCTCAGCTGCGCAACATTGCCAAGATCCGCCCTTTCCTCTCCATCCATACCACTACCCTGCTCATTCAAGCGCTCATCCTATCCCATCTGGACTACTGCATCAGCCTTCTCTCTGATCTCCAATCCGCCTGTCTCTCCCCACTTCAATCCATACTTCACGCTGCTGCCCGGATTGTCTTTGTGCAGAAACGCTCTGGGCATGTTACTCCCCTCCTCAAAAATCTGCAGTGGCTACCAGTCAACCTACGCATCAGGCAAAAACTCCTCACCTTGGGCTTCAAGGCTGTCCATCACCTCACCCCCTCCTACCTCACCTCCCTTCCCTCCTTCTCCAGCCCAGCCCGCACCCTCCGCTCCTCTGCCACCGCTAATCTCCTCACCGTTAGGCCTCGCTCTCGCCTGTCCCGCCATCGACCCCCGGCCCACGTCCTCCCCCGGGCCTGGAATGCCCTCCCTCTGCCCATCCGCCAAGCTAGCTCTCTTCCTCCCTTCAAGGCCCTACTGAGAGCTCACCTCCTCCAGGAGGCCTTCCCAGACTGAGCCCCTTCCTTCCTCTCCCCCTCGTCCCCCTCTCCATCCCCCCCATCTTACCTCCTTCCCTTCCCCACATCACCTGTATATATGTATATATGTTTGTACATATTTATTACTCTATTTATTTATTTTACTTGTACATATCTATTCTATTTATTTTATTTTGTTAGTATGTTTGGTTTTGTTCTCCATCTCCCCCTTTTAGACCGTGAGCCCACTGTTGGGTAGGGACTGCCTCTATATGTTGCCAACTTGTACTTCCCAAGTGCTTAGTACAGTGCTCTGCACACAGTAAGCGCTCAATAAATACGATTGATGATGATGATGATGATTGTGTTTGGTTTGGCGACACTGTTTGTGCTTCTTGCATTGGCTTCAAGATCCTAAGTTTCAGTTTAAAAAGAGCTGCTTCATTTCTGACGATAGTGCATCATGTTTGCCCCAGTTTTCCGTTATAAATGTGAGGGAGGGAACTCTGGCACTCTCCCCAGTGCTGTCTCCCCAGCTCAAGACTCTACACTCTCGTTGTGGTCAGGACAGGCATCTGTTTATTGTTCATTCATTTATTCAGTCAGATTTATTGAGCGCTTACTGTGTGCAGAGCACTGCACTAAGCGCTTGGGAAGTACAAATCGGCAACATATAGAGACGGTCCCTATTGTTGCATTGTACTCTCCCAAGAGATTGTTACGGTGCTCTGCACGCAGTAAGCGCTCAATGATTGTAGACCGTGAGCCCGCTGTTGGGTAGGGACCGTCTCTGTATGTTGCCAACTTGTACTTCCCAAGCGCTTAGTACAGTGCTCTGCACACAGTAAGCGCTCAATAAATAGGATTGAAGGAATGAAGGTGGTCCTTGCCAAAACTTCCCAGCAATTTTTTCAACTAGCACACACCCCTTCTTTCACTCATCTTTCCTCTCCTGAGCGTTAGCCTTTTTTTTTCTTTCCAACAGTTTTTGTTTTTTTTTACCTTTTTTGCCTTTTTTTTTTTTTCTTTCCAACAGTTTTTGTCCTCAATGTCACTGCCGTACCTTGAAGGTTCATTCCATTAGGGATCATCAGGCCAGGGTAAAAAAAAAAGTTTCTGCACAAGACCTATTGTTCCATCGGATTGTAAAATTCTTGAGGGCAGGGAGCCGATCTTTCACTGCTTTTGTAGATTTCCCAATGGCCTAGTATAGTGTACCAGGCACAAAAACTGCCCATTTATTGCAGTTGGGTAGCACGTCAGGTAGTAGATTTCTGTAGCTATTTGCAAGCTCCTTTAGCTTCAGAAGGGTGAGTGAGGAAAGGGAAAGAGACAGGGCAACTAGAGGGAGAGGAAGAGGGAAAAGGAGAGGGAGTAGGGGTTGGGTGGGGGAAATATTCAGTCTAGAGGTTGTAATAATAATAATAATCATAATAATGGCATTTATTAAGCGCTTACTATGTGCAAAGCACTGTTCTAAGCGCTGGGGAGGTTACAAGGTGATCAGATTGTCCCACGGGGGGCTCACAATCTTCCTCCCCAATTTATAGATGAGGGAATTGAGGCCCAGAAAAGAATAATAATAATGATGGAATTTGTTAAGTGCTTACTATGTGCCAAACACTGTTCTAGGAGCTGGGGTAGATACAAGGTCCTCAGGTTATCCCACATGGGGCTCACAATCTTCATCTCCATTTTACAGATGAGAGAACTGAGGCACAGAGAAGTCAAGTGACTTGCCCAAAGTCACACAGCTGACGGCGAAGCCGGGATTTGAACCCGTGACCTCTGACTCCCAAGCCTGGGCTCTTTCCACTGAGCCATGCTGCTTCATGCTTTTCATGAGCTAAAAATCACTGCCTTGTTGTACTTTCCCAAATACTTAGTACAGTGTTCTGCATACAGTAACCACTCAGTAAACACCACTGATTTAGAGCAAAATGGTTCACTTGCATCATCTGAGTCTGATAGTGAAATACAGTACAGTTCCAGCGCTTAGAACAGTGCTTTGCACATAGTAAGCGCTTAATAAATGCTCTCCCCCTTCTAGACTGTGAGCCCACTATTGGGTAGGGACCGTCTCTATATGTTACCAACCTGTACTTCCCAAGCGCTTAGTACAGTGCTCTGCACACAGTAAGTGCTCAATAAATACAATTGAATGAATGAATGAATGAATGAATGAATAAATGGGACTGTGAGCCTGTTGTTGGGTAGGGACCGTCTCTATATGCTGCCAACTTGTACTTCCCAAGCGCTTAGTAATAATAATAATGATAATAATAATTATGGCATTTATTAAGCGCTTACTATGTGCAAAGCACTGTTCTAAGCACTGAGGAGGTTACAAGGTGATCAAATCGTCCCACGGGGGGCTCACAGTCTTAATCCCCATTTTACAGATGAGGTAACTGAGGCCCAGAGAAGTGAAGTGACTTACCCAAGGTCACACAGCTGACAACTGGCAGAGCCGGGATTTGAACCCATGACCTCTGACTCCAAAGCCCATTCTCTTTCCACTGAGCCACGCTGCTTCTACAGTCAGCGCTCCATAAATACTATTGAATGAATGAATCATAATTATTATTATTACAGGTGATCCATGATGAACTAAACATCCAAGAGAAGCCGGTTGGAACATGCGCCACGTGAATGGTTGCCAGTTTTCTTTCAAGAGTGAATGGAACAAAAAAGGGTGGGAGTTATTCATAGAAATCCATAAATTATTGAATTATTCCTTCCCCCGGTGGAAAGAGCTGTAAGGAATGGGTTCAGTAATGATGAGTTGGATGGGACATGCAGCCTACTATAAATATTTAAAAGTAGAGAGGCTGAAGACAGATGCTTCTATATCTTGGCATTCACAAATTGAAGCGCCCATCTTTCAACATCATCATCAATCGTATTTATTGAGCGCTTACTACGTGCAGAGCACTGTACTAAGTGCTTAGGAAGTACAAACTGGCAACATATAGAGACAGTCCCTACCCCACAGTGGGCTCACAGTCTAGAAGGGGGAGACAGACAACAAAACCAAACATATTAACAAAATAAAATAAATAGAATAAATATGTACAAATAAAATGAATAAATAAGGTAATAAGATAAATAGAGTAATAAATCTGTATTAATGGGGATTAACACTGTAAGCCCCATGTCTTCTAGACTGTGAGCCCACTGTTGGGTAGGGACCGTCTCTATATGTTGCCAACTTGTACTTCCCAAGCGCTTAGTACAGTGCTCTGCACATAGTAAGCGCTCAATAAATACGATTGAATGAATGAATGACAGGGACGGCATCCTACCTAATTTGCTGGCTCCCAGTGCTTAGGACAGTGCCTATATCTGCAACAGGTAGTGCCAACTAGAAGAGAACATGCCTGGTTTTTGTTTTACAGACGGGCAGGGGTGTGGCACTCTATAATGATGAGTTAATAATGGCGATTAAGACTGTGAGCCCCTGTGGGACAACCTGATCACCTTGTAACCTCCTCAGTGCTTAGAACAGTGCTTTGCACATAGTAAGTGCTTAATAAATGCCATTAAAAAAAATAAAGATGACTAGGTCCCTCATCGTACTCACAGTCCAAGTCTAAGTCGAAGTAGGAGGGAGAACAGGTATTGAAGTGCCTT
The DNA here is from genome assembly GCF_015852505.1 of Tachyglossus aculeatus. NCBI lineage: Eukaryota > Metazoa > Chordata > Mammalia > Monotremata > Tachyglossidae > Tachyglossus > Tachyglossus aculeatus. The sequence continues at coordinate 30,184,093 of NC_052086.1, read as the reverse complement.
CTCTGAGGCCCAGAGAAGTTAAGTGACTTGCCCAAGGTCACACAGCTGACAATTGGCAGAGCCGGGATTTGAACCCATCAACTGCTTACTACTACTAATAATAATGTTGGCATTTGTTAAGCGCTTACTATGTGCAAAGCACTGCTCTAAGCGCTGGGGGGATACAAAGTGATCAGGTTGTCCCACGTGGGGCTCACAGTCTTAATCCCCGTTTTACAGATGAGGGAACTGAGGCTCAGAGAAGTTAAGTGACTTGCCCAAGGTCACACAGCAGATATGTGGTGGAGCCGGGATTCGAACCCATGACCTCTGACTCCAAAGCCCGTGCCCTTTCCACTGAGCAACGCTCCTCCCAATGCTCCTCCTCCTTTACTATGCGCCAAGCACTGTTTTAGGCGCTGGGTTAGATACAAGGTAATTAAGTTGCGCCACACGGGGCTCACAGTCTTCACCCCCATTTTACAGATGAGGTAACTGAGGCACAGAGAAGCTAAGTGACTTGCCCGAAGTCCCACAGCTGACAAGTGGCGGAGCAGGATTAGAACTCACGACCCCTAACTCCCAAGCCCATGCTCTTGTCTCTTTTAGACTGTGAGCCCACTTTTGGGTAGGGACCGTCTCTATATGTTGCCAACTTGTACTTCCCAAGCGCTTAGTACAGTGCTCTGCACACAGTATGCGCTCAATAAATATGATTGATTGATTGATTGATTGTCATTAAGCCACACTGCTTCTCACGCGGCTCCTCACGTCGTTTCGTTTTCCACATAATTAGTCTAATAATTATGCGCCCTAATTTAGTCAACACGTAGTTCACATAATTAATTATCATCATCATCATCATCATCAATCGTATTTATTGAGCGCTTACTATGTGCAGAGCACTGTACTAAGCGCTTGGGAAGTACAAATTGGCAACATATAGAGACAGTCCCTACCCAACAGTGGGCTCACAGTCTAAAAGGGGGAGACAGAGAACAAAACCAAACATACTAACAAAATAAATAGAATAGATATGTACAAATAAAATAAATAAATAAATAAATAGAGTAAAAAATATGTGCAAAATATATACATATATACAGGTGCTGTGGGGAAGGGAAGGAGGTAAGATGGGGGGGATGGAGAGGGGGACGAGGGGGAGAGGAAGGAATTTTAATTTTATCCAAATAAAGTTTAATTTTAATTTTAATTTTAAAATTTTAAAATTAAATTTTAATTTTATCCAAATTATGGTTTGGATAAAAGCAATGCCGGGTTCTTCATTTCCGACAAATCAAATTACCGAGTTGATTGAGTTGGGAGATAATTTTGTATATTGGAGAAGAAGAGGAAATGTGTTCAGGTCTGTTAGTAAAAGCAGATACTTTTAACAGACGTTTTTGTGGTGGCTTTGGAATGAAGGTTTGACAGATGGACCACTTTCCTTCCCACTGGTGATTCCTCAGCTAAATCTCCGAAAAGTCTTGGAAACGTGTCAGCTTTGCATGCAAGGAGACGTAGGGACGAGGATGTTTGGAGTAGAACATCATTAACATTTTCAAGCTCCGAAGGGGTAAAATCTGTCCTTCACCTGTAATGGATTTTCTTTCCGTTTGAACTGGCGAAAGCAAAGGAGCCCATTCAGCTCTTGCAGTTGCACGGATGTGAGATCAGGCGGAACATCTCAGGTCCGGATTTTCTTTTAAACATCATTTGGTATCTCTTTCAAAATAACGAAACAAATTAAAACAATTATTATTTTGTTATTTGTTATTATTTGTTATTATTGTTTATTATAATTATTATAATTATAATTAAAACAATTATTATTTTGTTATTTGTTATTATTATATTATTATTATTATAAAAAGAGTGGATTTTAGTAACTGGCCAGAGGGTATAAGAAAAATCAATGAACAAAGATAGAGGAAGGAAAGCCTAGATTTTGTCTGTCACTCATCCACCGTTCCCTGGTGTCTCCCTCCCCCTCACACACAACCCTCCATCTCCTTATTTTCTGTTGTCCTCCACCCCCTGAGACACACACACTCTCTCTGTCCTCCCTTTTTTCTGAAAGTCCCTTCACATTTCCTCCGCCGTTCTCCCGACAATTTGCCTATTTTTAACTGACCTTGGAGATCTCAGCAGCATGATCATCGTGCCATAAGGGCCGAAGAAGGCTTCCACATCATAAATGCCATTAAAATGATGAAAAACCCGGATTAAAGTCGGGGACAGACAGCGTGTGGTCTGTAGGTACTTTACAGAGGGACAAATCAGCCTTGAATTTTAGTTCTGATCTCTTCCCCACCCCAGACAATTGCTAATCATTCATAGCTTCAGAGGTGTTGGTCTCAGGACCTACATTTGATGGGAGAATCCACCATCACTTTCATCATCATCACCATCAATCGTACTTATTGAGCGCTTACTGTGTGCAGAGCACTGTACTAAGCGCTTGGGAAGTACAAATTGGCAACATATAGAGACAGTCCCTACCCAACAGTGGGCTCACAGTCTAAAAGTGCTTCTGGTTAACTGGAGCTTTCCCTTCCCCACAGCACCTGTATATATGTACATATGTTTGTACATATTTATTATTCTATTTATTTATTTATTTATTTATTTATTTTGCTTGTACATATCTATTCTATTTATTTTATTTTGTTAGTATGTTTGGGTTTGTTGTCTGTCTCCCCCTTCTAGACTGTGAGCCCACTGTTGGGTAGGGACCGTCTCTATATGTTGCCAACTTGTACTTCCCAAGCGCTTAGTACAGTGCTCTCCACACAGTAAGCGCTCAATAAATATAATTGATTGATTGATTGATTAGCAGTGATCCAAAACACGCTCCCTGACACCATGGTGACAGGGGTGTGATCTCTAGGCCTATATCTAATCAATCAGTCAATCAATGGTATTTATTGAGAGCCTTGGTCTTGTCTTCCTCTCCTCCTCCACCCCCCCCCCCCCGCTCTACCTCCTTCCCCTCCCCACAGCCCCTGTATATATGTTTGTACAGATTTATTACTCTATTTATTTTACTTGTACATATTCACTATTCTATTTATTTTGTTAATGATGTGCAGCTAGCTTTATTTCTATTTATTCTGATGACTTGACACCCGTCCACGTGTTTGGTTTTGTCGTCTGTCTCCCCCTTCTAGACTGTGAGCCCGTTGTTGGGTAGGGACCGTCTCTGTGTGTTGCCGACTTGTACTTTCCAAGCGCTTAGTCCAGTGCTCTGCACACAGTAAGCGCTCAATAAATACGATTGAATGAATAAATGAATGAATACGACTGTGAGCCCCACGTGAGACAATCTGATCACCTTGTATCCTCCCCTGAGCTTAAAACAGTGCTTTGCACATAGTAAGTGCTTAACAAATGCCATTATTATTATAATTATTATTAAACACCACTGGTGATGATCGTACTCTCCAAGTTCTTCGCCCAGTTTTTAGCCTAGTAAGTGCTCAGGGTGCCTAATGGTCCTGCTCCTGGCTCTGCCACTTGTCTGCTGTGTGACCTTGGGCAAGTCATTTAACTTTTTTGTGCCTCAGTTACTTAGCGTGGCTCAGTGGAAAGTGTACGGGCTTTGGAGTCAGAGGTCATGGGTTCAAATCCCTGCTCCACCTCTTGTCAGCTGTGTGACTTTGGGCAAGTCACTTCACTGCTCTGGGCCTCAGTTACCTCATCTGGAAAATGGGGATTAATATTGTGAGCCCCCTGTGGGACAACCTGATCACCTTGTAGTCTCCCAGCACTTAGAACAGTGCTTTGCACATAGTAAGCGCTTAATAAATGCCATTTTTATTATTACTATTATTATTACTTTATCTGTAAAATGGGGATAAGAGAGTCAACCCCATGTGGGACAAGGACCGTTTCCAACTTGTTTAACTTGTATCTACCCCAGTGCTTAGAACAGTGCTTGGTATTTATTTATTTTATTTTGTTAGTATGTTCGGTTTTGTCTCCCCCTTTTAGACTGTGAGCCCACTGTTGGGTAGGGACAGTCTCTATATGTTGCCAATTTGTACTTCCCAAGCGCTTAGTACAGTGCTCTGCACTCAGTAAGTGCTCAATAAATACGATTGATGATGATGATGATGATGATGATGGTATGTAGTAAGCTCTTAGCAAGTATTATAATTATTATTAAATATTATTATTAACGACTTGGGAGTCAGAGGCCCTATGGTCTAATATTTCCCCACTTGCTTTTTATGTGACCTTAGACGAGTCACTACTTTGTGCCTAAGTTTCTTCATTTATGAAATGGGGATTTAATATCTATTCTTTGTCCTACTTAGTCTACATGCCCCGTATGGAACAGGGATTATGGAACATAATTATCTTGCATCTACCCCAGTGCTTGGCACCAAGTAAGCACTTAACAAATACCACAGTTTTGATTTGTTCCCCTCTCCACAGCCTATATGGGTAGCTTGTAATGCCAACTCCATTTTTTTTAATAAACGCTTACTGTGTGCCAAGAACTGTACTAAGCGCTGGGGTAGATACAAGCTAATCGTGTTAAGAACATTTGCGTTATTAAGAGCATATTTAAGTGTGTGTCAATTAACGGTATTGATTGAGCCCAGAGTGTAGCCTAGTGGATAGAGCACAGGAGAGGGAGGCAGAAGGAACTGGGTTCTAATCCAGCTCCGTCACTTGTCTGGGCAAATCGCATCACTTCTCTGTGCCTCAGTTCCCTCATCTGTAAATTGGAGATTAAGACTGTGAGCCCTATGTGGGACAGGGACTGTGTCTTACCCTAATATCTTGTATCTACCCCAGTGCTAAGAACAGTGACTGGAACAAAGCAAGTGCTGAACAAACACCACTGTATTAGAGTTTGGGAGATTACAATACAATATAGTTGGTAGATGGGATTCATTCATTCATTCAATCATATTTATTGAGCGCTTACTGTGTGCAGAACACTGTACTAAGCGCTTGGGAAGTACAAGCTGGCAACATAACGGGACAGGATCCCTGTCCTCCCAGGAGCTTACAGCCCCTGAATGTATTCATTCAATCGTATTTATTGAGCGCTTACTGTGTGCAGAGCACTGGACTAAGCGCTTGGAAAGTACAAATCGGCCACATCTAGAGACGGTCCCTACCCAACAACGGGCTCACAGTCTAGAAGGGGGAGACAGACCACAAAACAAAACATGTAGACAGGTGTCAAAATCGTCAGAACAAATAGAATTACAGCTATGTGTGTTAAAATGTATCTGTGGTTATATTGTACTTTCCCAAGCGTTTAGTACAGTGCTTTGCACAGAGTTAGCACTCAATAAACGACGACTGCATGAATGATTTTAAACATCAGAAGCACTGTTTTCTCTGGAAGCCTTCACTTCTGGAATTTGTTGATTAATTTGGTTCAGCAGAACCAAAGCTTGCTTAATTTCAGATTAAGGTAAATGCTAACTCTTAGTTTGTCATATTCAATAGCTTTTTTTGCTCTGATACTTGGAGGGTGGTACACTTGAAGGCAAAATTTAAAAACCCGAATATGAGGGATTCAATCTAATAATCATCCCAACCAAGGGTGCCGATTCCAGAGTAGTACATATCCAGAGTAACCAATACAGGTCTTTGAGGTTTACTGTATCGATTGGAATTTAAACAGCTGCAAGTAACCCCTTTAAAATATTTTTAACCGCAGTGCTGTTTGTATTAGATTAAAAATTCCCCAAATGCTCATTCAATTTGCTCTGGATTGCTCTCAAAGCAATGCATAATGAATATGTGGTGAAGGAGAAGAAGATGATGATGAAATAAGACCTGAAAGGAATCGATTGTAACTGCTGAGCACTTACTACGTGCAGAGCCAGCCTTGATAAGTCTTCGCAAGCGTTTTTCAATCCTGGTGCCCTCCTTAACCAAAGGAAATAGCTATTTTTCTAAGAATAGCAGCAAATTAGATTTTTTTTGTGGATGTCACTAACAATAATAATAATAATATTTGAGAATCAATCAATCGTATTTATTGAGCGCTTACTGTGTGCAGAGCACTGTACTAAGTGCTTGGGAAGTACAAGTTGGCAACATATAGAGACAGTCCCTACCCAACAGTGGGCTCACATTATGCTATATGCTATTGCACATAGTAAGCGCTTAATAAATGCCATTATTATTATTATTATTATTATTAATGCTATTGATAATAATAATCATAATGGCATCTATTAAGCGCTTACTATGTGAAAATCACTGTTCTAAGCGCTGGGGAGGTTACAAGGTGATCAGGTGGTCTGACGGGGGGGCTCACAGTCTTCATCCCCATTTTACAGATGAGGGAACTGAGGTGCAGAGAATTAAGCGACTTGCCTAAAGTCACACAGCTGACAAGTGGCAGAGCCGGGATTTGAACCCATGACCTCTGACTCCCAAGACCGTGCTCTTTCCATTGAGCCAGTCTGCTTCTCCTGAGTTTTTTGGGCCCAAATAATAAGGCTTTTTTTCTTTCTCTCGAATTTTCATTATGAGAAACTCAAAAGACGTCTCATTCTCGTAGCAAACTCTTAGAAATTTGAACTTCCTTCCCCAGCCATTTGAACCCATGACCTCTGACTCCAAAGCCCGGGCTCTTTCCACTGAGCCACGCTGCTTCTCCTGTCTACTTGTTGTGTGTTGTTTTGTTGTCTGTCTCCCCCCTTCTAGACTGTGAGCCCATTGTTGAGTAAGGATTGTCTCTATTTGTTGCCACATTATACTTTCCAAGCGCTTTGAATGAATCAACTACCCCAAGCATTGGGGTAAATACGAGATAATCTAGACTGTGAGCCCACTGTTGGGTAGGGACTGTCTCTATATGTTGCCAACCTGTACTTCCCAAGCGCTTAGTACAGTGCTCTGCACACAGTAAGCGCTCAATAAATACGATTGAATGAATTGGTCACAATCCCTGTCCCTCATGGGGCTCACAGTTTAGGTAGGATGGAGTACGATTTAATCCCCATTTTCCAGATGAGGAAACTCAGTCTTGGGGAAGTTAAGTGACTTACCCGCGCTCCTGCAGCCGATGAGTGGCAGAACTGATCCTAGAACTCAGGTCTTGTGCTCTTCCTAATTGCATTGAGCTAATTAAGACCTTGGACTTCCTGGGAAAATTGTTGGAAATACAATGTCCAAGGCTGACTATGATGAAATAGAATTGAGCAGATAATAATAATAAATAATAATGGCATTTATTAAGCGCTTACTGCATGCAAAGCACCGTTCTAAGCAGATAATAAATCATCATCATCATCATCAATCACATTTATTGAGCGCTTACTGTGTGCAGAGCACTGTACTAAGCGCTTGGGAAGTACAAGTTGGCAACATATAGAGACAGTCCCTACCCAACAGTGGGCTCACAGTCTAAAAGGGGGAGACAGAGAACAAAACCAAACATGCTAACAAAATAAAATAAATAGAATAGATATGTACAAGTAAAATAAATTAATAGAGTAACAAATATGTACAAACATATACATATATACAGGTGCTGTGGGGAAGGGAAGGAGGTAAGATGGGGGGATGGAGAGGGGGACGAGGGGGAGAGGAAGGAAGGGGCTATAATGATGATAGCATTTATTAAGCGCTTACTATGTGCAAAGCACTGTTCTAATAATAATAATAATGGCATTTATTAAGCGCTTACTATGTGCAAAGCACTGTTCTAAGTGCTGGGGAGGTTACAACATAATCAGGTTGTCCCAGAGGGGGCTCACAGTCTTAATCCCCATTTTACAGATGAGTTAACTGAGGCCCAGAGAAGTGAGGTGACTTGCCCAAAGTCACCCAGCTGACAATTGGCAGAGCCGGGATTTGAACCCATGACCTCTAACTCCAAAGCCCGGTTTTTTTCCACTGAGCCACACTGCTTCTCTAAGCCAGTTAGCCACAGATTCATTCATTCATTCAATGGTATTTATTGAGCGCTTACTGTGTGCAGAGCACTGGACTAAGCAGGTCTCTGCCCATGGAGAGAGAATTGAGCGACAGGTTGATTGGCTCCCAGCAGGCAGCATCTTTATTTCAGCTAAAGCCCGCCCTTTCTTTGAAAGACCTAAGAGTACTTTTGTTTAAATTTCTAATTAAGTACCTACTTGACTGAGGTTTAGAGGAGTTCAACGTCAAAATGGGAAGCGATAGCTTGATTCAGGGCTAAAAGGTTTTTAGGTGGCTCAGCCTCTGTACCGCAGATAAGCACTTTTAGCAGCTTGGATGCTTATCTGAGTCCTGGTGGAAGGTTAAACAATAGATCAGGGCTGCCAATCAGCCCTGAACGATTTCCGAGTCCTCTGCAAAGTGGAATGGGATTTCCTAGGCAAAAAACTCCAGCACTTTCTGCTTCTGGTTAACTGGAGCCTACAGGAAGATTCATTCATTCATTCATTCATTCATTTGATTCATCCTTCAAAGCCCTACTGAGAGCTCACCACCTCCAAGAGGCCTTCCCAAACTGAGCCCCCCTTTTCCTCTCCTCCTCCCCATCCCCCCTGCCCTACTTCCTTCCCCTCCCCACTGCACCTGTATATATGTTTGTACAGATTTATTACTCTATTTATTTATTTGACTTGGACATATTTATTCTATTTATTTTATTTTGTTAATCTGCTTTGTTTTGTTGTCTGTCTCCCCCTTCTAGACCGTGAGCCCGCTGTTAGGTAGGGACCGTCTCTAGATGTTGCCAACTTGGACTTCCCAAGCGCTTAGTACAGTGCTCTGCATGCAGTAAGAGCTCAATAAATACATATTTATTGAGCGTTTACTGTGTGCAGAGCACTGTACTAAGTGCTTAATGATAATAACAATGGCATTTATTAAGCGCTTACTTTGCCTCGCCTGGCACCTCATTCCCGTCATCCCAATCATCCTGCTACTCTGCCCAGTAAGAGTAGCAATCGGATTAATAGTAATAATAATGATGGCATTTGTTCAGCCCCTACTCTGTGCAAAGCACTGTTCTAAGCGCTGGAGAGGATACAAGGTGATCAGGTTGTCCCACGTGGGGCTCACAGTCTTCATCCCCATTTTACAGATGAGGTTAACTGAGGCACAGAGAATAATAATAATAATAATGGCATTTAGTAAGTGCTTACTACGCACAAAGCACTGTTTTAAGTACTGGGGAGGTTATAAGGTGATCAGGTTGTCCCATGGGGGGCTCACAGTCTTAGTCTCCGTTTTACAGATGAGGGAACTGAGGCACAGAGAAGTGAAGTGACTTGCCCAAAGTCCCACAGCTGACAATTGGCGGAGCCGGAATTTGAACCCATGACCTCTGACTCCAAAGCCCGGGCTCTTTCCACTAAGCCGCACTGCTTCTATTAGCCACACTGATTCTATCGATGCCATACACACATAATAATAAATATTATTATTTTTATGGTGCTGATTAAGCACTTACTATGTACCAAACACTGTTCTAAGCACCAGGGTAGAAACAAATTAATCAGGTTGGTCACAGTCCCTGTCCCAAATTGGGCTCCCACTCTTAATCCCCGATTTTTACAGATGAGGTAAGTGAGGCCCAGAGAAGTGAAATGACTTGCCTAAGGTCACACAGCAGACAAGTGGCGGAGTCAGAATTAGAACCCGTAACCTTCCGACTCCCAGACTGGTGCTCTATTCACTACACCATGCTGCGTCTCAATGATCATGTTATGATAATAATAATAATTGAAGTATTTGTTGAGCACTTACTAAGCACCGGGCACTGTCCTAAGCGCTGGGGTAGATACAAGCAAATTAGGTTGGATGCCGTCCCTGTCTTTCATTCATTCAATCGTATTTATTGGGCGCTTACTGTGTGCAGAGCACTGTACTAAGCGCTTGGGAAGTACAAGTTGGCAACATATAGAGACGGTCCCTACCCAGCAGTGGGCTCACAGTCTAGAAGACATGGGGCATACAGTGTTAATCCCCATTAATACAGATTTATTACTCTATTTATTTTATTACCCTATTTATTTATTTTATTTGTACATATTTATTCTATTTATTTTATTTTAATATGTTTTGTTTTGTTCTCTGTCTCCCCCTTCTAGACTGTGAGCCCACTGTTGGGTAGGGACTGTCTCCATATGTTGCCAACTTGGACTTCCCAAGCGCTTAGTACAGTGCTCTGCACACAGTAAGCGCTCAATAAATACGATTGAATGAATGAATGAATTAACAAATACCACTATTATTATTGTTATTAACTCAGAAGGGCTAAAGACATTTCCAAGCAGGAACATCATTGCCCTCCCAGAGTATGAGAGAAAGAATAACCACGCTGAACGGTTTACTTTCCCAGTGGTTGTTTGGAATGCAGACATGGGGAATATTCTACTTTTTTTCCACCACAAAGTGACCAAAATCCAAGGTTCATTCATTCATTCATTCAATCGTATTTATTGAGCGCTTACTGTGTGCAGAGCACTGTACTAAGCGCTTGGGAAGTCCAAGTTGGCAACATATAGAGACCGTCCCTATCGAACAGTGGGCTCACAGTCTAGAAATCAGCCAGGAGATATCTTCAGAGCGGATGAAAGAGGTGCTTTAGGAGTAAACAAGTCATTCTGAAAACGCATAAAGAATTCAAAACTGGGTCTGTCACTTGGAAAAAAAAGGTAAATGGTAATTTGGGGCTGCAGCAAATGGGAAGTGAATGCGCAATCTCTGGCTCAGTTATTTCACATCCCAGACGTATTCAGGGCATTTCACTAAGAGCCTGGGGATTAAAAAAAAAAGCCACCTGTCACTCACCTACCTCCTCCTGCTTCCTTTCTCTTGGGAAAAATCCAGGCTTTGCACATTTCAGGAAGACAGTGGCAGGCATAGAGTGACCTGGCTTGCCAAAAAATCATTTATTTATTTATTTTACTTGTACATATCTATTTTATTTATTTTATTTTGTTAGTATGTTTGGTTTTGTTCTCTGTCTCCCCCTTTTAGACTGTGAGCCCACTGTTGGGTAGGGACTGTCTCTATTTGTTGCCAATTTGTACTTCCCAAGCGCTTAGTCCAGTGCTCTGCACATAGTAAGCGCTCAATAAATACGATCGATGATGATGATGATGATGTGGGCTACCTCATAGAGGTCCGGGACTGGCCCCGCTTCCCCTGGTCCCGGGAAAGAGCTAGTCATTCTGCCTGCCCAAACCCAGAGTTGCTGGCTGAAGAACTCGTGGCCAGAAAAAAGTGACGCCCTAGACCCGAAGCATGTTTCCGATTAGGTTAGAGAAGCAGCGTGGCTCGGTGGAAAGAGCACAGACTTCGGAGGCAGAGGTCATGGGTTCCAATCCTGCCTCCTCCATTTGTCAACTGTGTGACTTTGGGCTTTAGACTGGGAGCCCTTCCAGACTGTGAGCCCACTGTTGGGTAGGGACCGTCTCTATACGTTGCCAACTCGGACTTCCCAAGCGCTTAGTACAATGCTCTGCACACAGCAAGCGCTCAATAAATACGACTGATTGATTTGGGCAAGTCACTTAACTTCTCTGTGCCCCAGTTACCTCATCTGTAAAAATGGGGGTTCAGACCGTGAGCCCCACGTGGGGCAATCTGATAACCTTGTATCTCCCCCAGCACTTGGTAAGTGCTTAACAAATACTGTCATTAATATTATTATTCAGTCAGTCAGTCGCATTTATTGAGCGCTTACTGTGTGCAGAGCACTGTACTAAGCGCTTGGGAAGTACAAGGTGGCGACACAACTTATTAGCCAGCACAAAGCGGAGATGAGATGAAAGGCAGAGGGGTGAAAGAAAAACCCAACCCAGGCTGGCTTTTTAGCCGAGTTGGAGGAGGGATGAAGAGGGAAGCTGGTTTCTGCCTTATTCCTTCCTGATAGGATTATGGGGGCAACAGACTGCTTGAAGAAACCAGGTGACCATCATCCTCCTGGTCATTTATCCTGAAATTTAGGGACTTAGATCTACCATCCCTAATTTTTCCCTCTGGCCAATTATTATTATTATTATTATTATTATTATTATTATTATTATTATTATTATTATTATCCATTATGGGCCACTCATCCATAGGATTATCTAAACCGCTCCTGACCCTGCAGATGTCTTCTGCCTGTACAGCTTCCTGTGGTAATGAATTCATACCCTTCTCCCATTATTGGGTCTTCTGGTTAGTCCCCAGTATGCAGGCAGACTGACGGTGGGTGAAGGGGAAAATGTAGAGCTGGCGGCATCCGTGGAGCAAGAGCTGAAAATGGGCAGACAAGCCCATCATTCATTCATTCAATCGTATTTATTGAGCGCTTACTGTGTGCAGAGCACTGTACTAAGCGCTTGGGAAGTACAAGTTGGCAACATATAGAGAGGGTCCCTACCCAACAGCGGGCTCACTGTCTAGAAGGGAGAGACAGAGAACAAAACAAAACATATTAACAAAATAAAATAAATAGAATAAATATGTACAAATAAAATAGAGTAATAAATGCGTACAAACGTATACACATATATACAGGTGCTGTGGGGAGGGGAAGGAGGTAAGGCCGGGAGGATGGGGAGGAGGGAGAGAGGAAGGAGGGGACTCAGTCTGGGAAGGCCTCCTAAACAATGTGGTCTAGAGGGAAAGAGTACCGATCCGGGAATCAGAGGAACTGGGTTTTTTTTAAATTGTATTTGTTAAGGGCTTACTATGTGCCAGGAACTGTACTAAGCGCTGGGGTGGATACTACTTTGTCAGGTTGGACAGTCCCTATCCCACATGGGGCTCACAATCTTAACCCCCCCCCCACCTTTGCAGATGAGGCCCCGAGAAGTGAAGTGATTTGCCCAAGGTCACACACCAAACAAGTGGCAGAGCCAGGATTAAAACCTAGAAACTTCTGATTCCCAGGCTCATGTCTATCCACTGGGTCGCACTGCTTCTCTAATCCCAGCTCTGCCACTATCACTCAATCACTCAATCAATCATATTTATTGAGCGCTTACTGTGTGCAAAGCACTGTACTAAGCGCTTGGGAAGTACAAGTTGGCAACATCTAGAGACGGTCCCTACCCAACAGTGGGCTCACAGTCTAGAAGGGGGAGACAGAGAACAAAACCAAACATATTAACAAAATAAAATAAATAGAATAGATATGTACAAGTAAAATAAATAAATAGAGTAATAAATCCGTACAAACATATAGACATATATACAGGTGCTGTGGGAAAGGGAAGGAGGTAAGGCGAGGGGGATGGAGAGGGGGAAGAGGGGAGAGGAAGGAAGGGGCTCAGTCTGGGAAGATCTCCTAAACTATGTGGTCTAGAGGGACAGAGTACCGATCTGGGAATCAGAGGACCTGGGGTTTTTAAAAATTGTATTTCTTAAGGGCTTACTATGTGCCAGAAACTGTATTAAGCGCTGGAGTGGATACAAGTTTGTCAGGTTGGACAGTCCCTGACCCACATTGGGCTCACAATCTTAACCGCCCCCCCCCCCCCCCCCACCTTTGCAGATGAGGTAACTGAGGCCCAGAGAAGTGAAGTGATTTGCCCAAGGCCACACGGCAAACAAGTGGCAGAGCCAGGATTAAAACCTAGAAACTTCTGATTCCCAGGCTCATGTCTATCCACTGGGCCGCACTGCTTCTCTAATCCCAGCTCTGCCACTGATAATAATAATAATAATAATAATAATGATGGCATTTGTTAAGCGCTTACTATGTGCAAAGCACTGTTCTAAGCGCTGGGGGGATACAATGTGATCAAGTTGTCCCACGTGGGGCTCACAGTCTTAATCCCCATTTTTACAGATGAGGTAACTGAGGCTCAGAGAAGTGAAGTGACTTGCCCAAGGTCACACAGCAGACTTGTGGTGGAGCCGGGATTCGAACCCATGACCTCCGACTCCAAAGCCCGGGCTCTTTCCACTGAGCCACGCTGCTTCCACTAGTCTGCTGGGTGCCTGTGGGCAAGTCACTTAACTTTCTATACTTCAGTTTCATCTGTAAAATCTCCTCCAAGAGGCCTTCCGTGACTACGCCCTCTTTTCCTATTTTCCACTCCCTTCTGTGTCACTCTGACTTGCTTCCTTTATTCATTCCCCCTCCCAGCCCATCAACTATGTACATTTCTGCGATTGATTTAGTTATATTAATGTCTGTCTCCCTCTCTAGATTGTAAGTTCGTTGTGGGCAGGGAATGTGTTCGTTATATTGAACTCTTCCAAGCAATTTAGTACAATGCTCTGAACACAGTAAATTCTCAATAAATACGATCGATTAATTAAAATGGAGATTAACTCCTATTCCTTCCTTCTTAGACTGTTTGCTCCATGTGAGACAGGGATAGGATGGTGTCCAGCCTGATTATCTTGTATTCATTCAGTTGTATTTATTCATTCATTCAATCGTATCTACTGAGAGCTTCTGTGTGCAGAGCACTGTACTAAGCGCTTGGGAAGTACAAATTGGCAACATTTAGAGATGGTCCCTACCCAACAGCGGGCTTACAGTCTAGAAGGGGGAGACAGAGAACAAAACAAAACATATTAACAAAATAAAATAAATAGAATAAATATGTACAAATAAAATAAAAAAATAAATAGAGTAATAAATACATACAAACATATATACATATATACAGGTGCTGTGGGGAGGGGAAGGAGGTAAGGTGGGGGGTGGGGAGGGGGAAGAGGGGGAGAAGAAGGAGGAGGATCAGTCTGAGAAGGCCTCCTGGAGGAGGTGAGCTCTCAGTAGGGCTATTATTGGGCACTTACTGTGTGTAGAGCACTTAGGAAGTACAGATCGGCAATATATATATTCATGTACCTACCCCAGGGCTTAGTATAATGCTTGCCATATAGTAAGTGCTTAATAACTATCATAATAATAAACAACTCTACTCAGAAGTCACCTATTAGCTGGCTAACAGGGGGGTTATCATTAGGGCTGCCAAAACAGTTGTGGATTCTGCAAAAGTCTTTCAACCTCCTGAACTCGCTTCGGGTTCCCACAAAACAGTTTCTTTTTTCAGAGATTTTCTTCGAAACCAATGCTACAGAAAATAACTCTAGGCACCCGAGTCCCTTACCATCCTGTGAAGAGTCACAGCGCAGTACCTTTTCTAGAAGGTCAGGAATCAATGGCATTTCCTCTTCGGAGGAGCACCGTGGCCTACTTAATGCAATGTGAGCCTGGGAGTCAAAGGACTTGGATTCTAATTCCAGCTCTGCCACTTGTCTGCTGTGTGACCTTGGGGAAGTCACTTCACTTCTCTGTGCCTCTGTTACCTCATCTGCAAAATGGGGATTGAGACTGAGAGCCCCATGGACTGTCCAGCCTGATTTGCTGCATCCGGCACAATGTAAATGCATAACAAATACCACAAATTACTGTTAACAAATGCTTAACCATACCAATAATAATACTATTATTATTATTCAGGCCTCTGAAAACCATTTAAGTTGCTGAACTTCTCCTCTACACCTCTCCGGGTCGCACCTAGAGAGTTTCCAGTACTCTACCGGTCTCCACTATGGGAGGCAGAGTCAAGCAGCGTGAAGCAGCGTGGCTGAGTGGAAAGAGCCCGGGCTTTGGAGTCAGAGGTCAGGGGTTCAAATCCCGGCCCCACCAGCTGTCAGCTGTGTGACTTTGGGCAAGTCACTTAACTTCTCTGGGCCTCTGACCTCATCTGTAATGTCGGACAAGTCACTTCACTTCTCCCTGCCTCAGTTCCCTCATCTGGAAAGCGGGGATGAAAAGGGGCTGTCTCTATATGCTTCCAACTTGTACTTCTGAAGCGCTTAGTACAGTGCTCTGCACACAGTAAGCGCTCAATAAATATGATTGAATGAATGACTCCCCACAGCACCTATGTATGTATCTGTAATTTATTGTTTTATCTGTTTGTATTAATGTCTGTCTCCCCCTCTAGACCGTGAGCTCATTGTTGGGTAGGGACCGTCTCTATATGCTTCCGACTTGTACTTCCCAAGCACTAAGTACAGTGCCCTGCACACAGTAAGCACTCAATAAATACGACTGAATGAATGACTCCCCACAGCACATATGTATCTATCTGTGTATATCTGTAATTTATTGTTTTATCTATTTGTATTAATGTCTGTCTCCCCCTCTAGACCGTGAGCTCGTTGTTGGGTAGGGACTGTCTCTATATGCTTCCAACTTGTACTTCCCAAGCGCTTAGTACAGTGCCCTGCACACAATAAGCGCTCAATAAATAAATACGATTGAATGAATGAATGAATGAATAAATACGTTTGCATGAATGACTCCCCACAGCACATATGTATCTATCTGTGTATATCTGTAATTTATTGTTTTATCTATTTGTATTAATGTCTGTCTCCCCCTCTAGACCGTGAGCTCGTTGTTGGGTAGGGACTGTCTCTATATGGTTCCAACTTGTACTTCCCAAGCGCTTAGTACAGTGTCCTGCACACAGTAAGCGCTCAATAAATACGATTGAATGAATGAATGAATGAATCTGTAAAATGGGGATTAAGACTGTGAGCCCCCCGTGGGGCAACCTGATCACCTTGTAACCTCCCCAGTGCTTAGAACAGCGCTTTGCACTTAGTGTTTAATAAATGCTATTATTATTATTATTATTAAGCAGAGGCCTACCCATTCCGTTCATAGCTTGGCCAGTGGCTAGCGAGTGGAAGGCAATCTGCTGCGAGTCAAAACTCACCTGCGCCGGGCAGCAGTGGCACAGCAGAGAGTCGAGGGCGGAGACCCAGGTTTACTGCATGGAAGGAGGCAATGTTAAACCGCTTCCGTATTTTTCCCAAGAAAACTCTATGGATCCACCACCAGAACGATTGCAGATGGAGGTGGGCCGTTCTGGGAGAGATGTATCCATGGCGTCACTATGGCTCGGACACGACTCGACAGCATAAGAGGACAACAACAACTTCTCCTCTGGAGGAAGAACCAAAACAGACCTTGGAGATAAGGGCAGCTTTACTCTGCTTTAGTTTTTTAAGTGATAAAAGGCCATATTATTTTAACCTCTTGATCTCCATTCTCAGAAAAAGAGACACCCTTAGGCAGATACACCTGCAAATTGTCCAGAGAATTGCTCTCCAAGAATGCATTTTGTTCTGCAAGATCTAGGTATTTCTGGCAAAAACACAAATTTAGTCACTGAAGTATATGGGCAAATGAGGCTTCTTTGGCCTCAATTATCCAGAAATTTTTGTCTAAGACTTAAACACATATAGAGCATAGGTTTTTGTCCTTTTCCTAATGCCTTCCCTTTGGTTCTTCACAACAAGTTATTAGTTGTTCTAAGAGCATCACCTGCGCCTAATTTTCCAGCCCATTTCCAGTGTCCTGGAAAATTGTTATGTAAGCGCTGATAGGGGCAGTCAAAAGTTTTAAATTTTGGAGAAACAGTAAAAACAACAGAGGGGGTGGTACCAGAGGAAATACCTTTCTATCAAGACCCACACAACACATACTAAACCCTGTGTCAATTAGCAAGAAATGCCCTCTGAGAGGCAGCAGGGGAATTGGCCTACAGGGGCTTTACAAAGATGAACAAGCTGGTGGCTCGTTAACCAGATGGCAGCATCTACTTTTTTATTGTTTTAATAGTATTTATTAAGCACTACCTTGCCCTCAGCTATCTGTCTCGGGGCTCCTCAGCAGATGGGCCAAGCTTTTACCCCCCGGATGAGTGTTTGTAGGTTCTAAGCCAATTGACTCATTGGGCTCTCTTCCCATGGAGAGCTGGGAAACAAACACACTTTTAAGTGGCCCAAACCATCAGCATCACATTTTCCATCGAACTAAATCTCTTTCGCTCAAAAATGCAAGTGGGATGTGCAAGGATGGAAGAAGAGGGGGAGATATGGGAGGGAATGGGGGAAGGGGGGAAGAACAGAAAAAGGAGGAGGGTAAGGGGAGGAAGGAAGAGGGGAAAGGGGGTGAGGAAGGGGTTAAGGGGGGGAAGTGGGAATAAGGGGAGAAGGAAGGAGGAAGGGGAGATCGGAGTACTGGATGGCAGGGGGAAGAGGAAAAGAATCAGCACCATCTTGTGTGGCTAAACTGTGGAATCAGACTTGGTCCTTTTTCACAGAAAAATCCTCATTGCCAACATCTTGTTTTAAGAACTTAAATGAAGCTTCAGATCATTTTTAAACCACTTGGAACCATTTACTTCATTTATTTCTTCTAACAACGTGTTGCCGCTGCTGTTGCTAAGACCTCATTCTCCAGCCGCACACGCTTGACCCATTGTCTCTGATCTGATCATTTTTGTACATATTTATTACTCTATTTATTTATTTATTTTACTTGTACATATCTATTCTATTTATTTTATTTTGTTAGTATGTTTGGTTTTGTTCTCTGGTCTCCCCCCTTTTAGACTGTGAGCCCACTGTTTGGGCAGGGACCGTATATGTTGCCAACTTGTACTTCCCAAGCTCTTAGTACAGTGCTCTGCACACAGTTAGCGCTCAATAAATACGATTGATTGATTCATTGATTGATCTGATTTTCAAACCTGCAAGGAATGTTAGGTATTTAAGAGGGGGTGACTCTAAGACATTTTCTTCTGCTGTGGCTATGTTGCCATAAAACCCGTCGTTGGGCAGGGATTGTCTCGATCTGTTGCCGAATTGTTCTTTCCGAGCGCTCAGTACAGTGCTCTGCACACAGTAAGCGCTCAATAAATATGATTGAATGAATGAATGAAAACATCTCTATTACTGAGAAACTTCTGAGGAGCCAAATCATTTAAGAGGGAAATGCTCTCTCCCAAACCTAGCTGTGCCTTAGGACTGGATTGTCACATTCTAAATAAGTGACTTTCTGTAAACAAAACCTCTGATCTGAGCCAAATATTTCAACACAAAAGAGCCATCAGATGGCTCAAATTGCCTCAGTCAATCACATGCCGGACCTTAAACTGCCTTAATTTAACAGGGAGATTTTAATCTCTTTAAATCCAAAGCCCAACAACACACATACACTAAAAACTCAAAACCATATCCAAGGTCTCTCTGACTCGCTGCGGAGGAAATAAAAAATGTTTTTAAGACCGTACCACAAAACGTTCAGCTCAATCTTAGCCATTAATAAAGGAAGAGGTTAGGAGATAAATGTGCTTAATAACATAGGAAAAAGAAGATTAATTGTATGAGTGTCATACCTCTGCGCACAAACACCAATTTGCATTTTATTGTTATTTCATGTGTTCAGACTCTGCCCTGCGCCCAACAGGAATCCCTATGTGGCTGCAAACTAGAATGAGAGAAAATCATATTTCAAAACAGGCTATCCTGCTACTCTTACCACCTTTCAATTAATGTAGAGAAGCAGCTTAAACTCCACCAGTCTTTTAATATTTTTTTAATTCCCCCATAGAGCCACCAGCTTTATGGTTTCTATCAATGGAGTTACTTCAGACAGGGTCTCACATGATCTCTGTTTGGTACTTTTGAAATTTTTCACCTGGCATCTCCGGTAGAAAATATTTTTTGCAATTTCATCTTTAAAACCCAAAAGTCCCTGGCCACAGCTACCCAAGGAACGCCTGTCTTTCCATTTTTGTAGGTACGCCTATGTGAACTTGGATCGACAAAGTTTCCGTAGGGATCATTTGATGCCAGTGCTTGCTAAATGGGCCCAAAGAGGATTAATTAAAGGCCCTAGGAGAGAGAGAGAGAGTCCAAAATCCAATGTAAATCATGACCAAGAAGGGTCCATATAGATACTCTTCTTACATATTTTAAGTGCTCTTCAAAACAGTTTGATTGAAGTGAGTTTCCCTCCTCCACGAAGATGGGAACTCATTCTTATTACTTTTCTCCTTGAGCCGACTATCTGCTCAATCAGTCAGCATGGCTGAGTGAGAAGCAGCATGGCCTAGTGGAAAGAACTCGGACTTGGGGGGTCAGAGGATCTGGGTTTGAATCCTGGCTTTGTCAATTGCTTGCTGTGTGACCTTGGGCAAGTCACTTAACCACTCTGTGTCTCAGTTTCCTAAACTGTAAAATGGGGACATGCTCTCCCTCCTACTAAACTGGGAGCCCTCGGGAGACAAGGACTGAGTCCAACTTAATGAACTTGCATCTACCCCAGCGGGTAGAACAGTCTTTGACACATTCATTCATTCTTTCACTCATATTTATTGAGCGCTTACTGTGTGCAGAGTACTGTGTGCTAAGCTCTTAGCACTGTTTTAAGCACTTAGTGTTTTACAAATACCATTAAAAAAATATATCAGTGGTATTGATTGACTGCTTAAGGTGTGCAGAATATTGTATTAAGCACTTGGTCTTGGTACCCTCCAGTTCTGGACAATTCTGAGACTGGGGGTCCACTTGCTAGAATTCATGATCCGCTTTTTGAGGAAAATTTAGGATACCACCTCAACTCTTCATCGTGGACTCAATTGCCTCCCTCCTCTTCCTCAAATTCAGGGGAGAACTAAGTTTCTTTCAGGGATGATAGATTAGTAGTAGAAATCTTTAGTAAGCCATCTGTGGGTGGCAGAACAGTGCACTAAGGACTGAGAGAGAATACAAAGTTGGGACTTAGACACCGTCCTTGTCTTTTTTGTTTGTTTTTTTTTTGTCTGGTTTACAAATATGGCAACCGAAATAGATTTCACTGCTAGACACGTATCACCAAGGAGCTCACAATCTAGTGGGGAGACCTTTTAGAGCAGCAGCGTGGCTCAGTGGAAAGAGCCTGGGCTTTGGAGTCAGAGGTCATGGGTTCAAATCCCAGCTCCACCACTTGTCAGCTGTGTGACTTTGGGCAAGTCACTTCACTTCTCTGGGCCTCAGTTACCTCATCTGTAAAATGAGGCTGAAGACTGTGAGCCCCCTTGGGACAACCTGAACACCTTGTACCCTCCCCAGCGCTTAGAACAGTGCTTTGCACATAGGAAGCATTACCTCATCTGTAAAATGGGGATGAAGACTGTGAGCCCCACGTAGGACAATCTTATCACCTTGTATCCTCCTCAGTGCTTAGAACAGTGCTTTGCACATAGTAAGCGCTTAACAAATGCCATTATTATTATTATTATTATTATAAATGCCATTATATTATTATTATATTTTAACCCTTTTTTCAGTCTTGTTTACAAAAATGGTAACGGAAATAGATTTCACTTCAGCATATTATATCTTTGTTAGGCCGAGATCCTGCCTTTATTCATCCCAATAGCATTGTTTCCAGGAAAGGTGGAGCAGGGATTGCCATTATTTATCCAGAACTATGGGCAGGGAAGCAGCCAAAGAGTGGGAAACCTGAATCTTTCTTTCCTCTCTTCACCTCTCTGTCTTTCTCACCTCCCCACTGCTAAGCACTCTGTCTCTCTATCTAATAAAAGTGTTGAGTAAGCACTATGTGCAAAGCACGCTACTAAATTCTGGGAAAGAACAAACAACTGGGAATAAGACCCGGACTTGTCCTCCAAACAGCTCACGATATATCATTCTCTTTTCTCTAGGTAAAAGAGAAGCAGCGTAGCTCAGTGGAAAGAGCACGGGCTTTGGAGTCGGAGATCATGGGTTCGAATTCCAGCTCTGCCACTTATCAGCTGTGTGACTTTGGGCAAGCCACTTAACTTCTCTGTGCCTCAGTTCCCTCATCTGCAAAATGGGGATGAAGACTGTGAGCCCCACGTGAGACAACCTGATCACCTTGTATCCCCCCAGTTCTTTGCACATAGTAAGCGCTTAACAAATACCATCATTATTATTATTATTAAATGCGAGGAGCTTTCCTTGGAATTATTTAATTATGCATGGATTGATGCTTAGAGATGAATAGATGAGTATAACCATAAACATGTGTGAAACTCCAGCTTCTGCTGTCAGAGACCAGAAAACCATTGCTTTTCACTGAACCTATGAATCAATCAATGATTTTTTTACTGAGAGCTTAAGGTATTCAGAACACTCTTCTTAGCACTTAATAATAATAATAATGACATTTATTAAGCACTTACTATGTGCAAAGCACTGTTCTAAGCACTGGGGAGGTTACTGTTCTGCTGTTCTAAGCACTTGGCATAGTGCAATACGTTTGGCAGACACAAAACCTACCACCAAGGAGCTCACAATCTAGTGGGCAGACCTTTTAACCCATTGTTAAATCCTAACAAAAAAAAAACACACTGTGTAAAGGGGCAGACAGACTAGTTGGATTTAGACTGATAATAATAATAATAATAATGGCATTAATTAAGTGCTTACTATGTGCAAAGTACTGTTCTAAGCGCTGGGGAGGTTACAAGATGATCAGATTGTCATAGTTTTAATCCCTGTTTTACAGATGAGGTAACTGAGGCACAGAGAAGTTAAGTGACTTGCCCAAACTCACCCAGCTGACAGTTGGTGGAGACAGGATTTGAACCCATGACCTCTGATTCCAAAGTCCATGCTCTTTTCCACTGAGCAACACTACTTCTCCAAGCAGTGATGTATCACCTTGGTTTTCTTTTGACTTATCTCGGTCCTTAAAACCCGACTGATTTGGTGCAGTCGTCTACCATTGTTTGCACGTTCATTCATTCATTCATTCATTCATTCAATCGAATTTATTGAGCGCTTCTGGGTGCAGAGCACTGTACTAAGTGCTTGGGAAGTACAATTCAGCAACAAATAGAGACAATCCCTGTCCACAGTGGGCTCACAGTCTAGACAGACATCAAAACAAGTAAACAGGTATCAGTAGAATTATTATAAATGATATATATATATACATAATTAATAAAGATAAATAGAATTATAATTATAAATATGTACATATATACACAAGTGATGTGGGGCAGGGAGAGGAGGTAGAGCAGAGGAAAAGGGGGTTTTAGTCTGGGAAAAGGGGTTTTAGTCTGGGCATGTGTGCCTGAAGGCAAAGTCGCCTGTGTTCAGGAATCCTGGAATGATTGCCGTTAGGACTTTGGATGCTGCTCAGAAGTTTATTGAGTGGGAAGAATTTTCCAGAGGAAAGGCAATTCATTCCAACACCGGCATCCGTGTCCCTTGTTGCATCTTCCAGCATGATTGCACGGATGCAATTGAACAGGACCGTGAGCCCGCTGTTGGGTAGGCGCCGTCTCTATATGTTGCTGATTTGTACTTTCCAAGCGCTTAGGACAGTGCTCTGCACACAGTAAGTGCTCAATAAATACGATTGAATGAATGAATGAATAAGACTAGACCCTTCTGCATATATCAGCTTTACTCTGTTGGTGATGGGGAGTGGAGTGGGTTTTCAAAGACCTTTGACAGCCTTGGACACAATCAGTAGATCTGGACCTTAGTAATTGCATAATAAATGTATTTTCCCTGAAATTATTTACATATTAGTAAAATTACATATTACTGAAATTATTAGTACATATTTACTATTCTTGTACATATTTACTATTCTATTTATTTTGTTAATGATGTGCATCTAGCTTTATTTCTATTTATTCTGATGACTTGACACCTGTCCACATGTTTTGTTTTTTTTTTGTCTGTCGTCCCCTTCTAGACTGTGAGCCCGCTGTTGGGTAGGGACCGTCTCTATACGTTGCCAACTTGTACTTCCCAAGCACTTAGTACAGTGCTCTGCACACAGTAAGCGCTCAATAAATACGATCGAATGAATGAATGAATAAGACTAGACCCGCTGCATATATCAGCTTTACTCTGTCGGTGATGGGGAGTGGAGTGGGTTTTCAAAGACCTTTGACAGCCTTGGACACAATCAGTAGATCTGGACTTTGGTAATTGCATAATAAATGTATTTTCCCTGAAATTATTTTACATATTAGTAAAATTACATAGTACTGAAATTATTAGTACATATTTACTATTCTTGTATGCATTTACTATTCATTTTGTTAATGATGCGCATCTAGCTTTATTTCTATTTATTCTGATGACTTGACACCTGTCCACATGTTTTGTTTTACTGTCTGTCTCCCCCTTCTAGACTGTGAGCCCGCTGTTGAGTAGGGACCATCTCTATATGTTGCCGATTTGTACTTTCCAAGCGCTTAGGACAGTGTTCTGCACACAGTAAGCGCTCAATAAATACGACTGAATGAATGAATGAATAAGACTAGACCCGCCACATATATCAGATTTACTCTGTCGGTGATGGGGAGTGGAGTGGGTTTTCAAAGACCTTTGAAAGCCTTGGACACAATCAGTAGATCTGGACTTTGGTAATTGCATAATAGATGTATTTTCCCTGAAATTATTTTACATATTAGTAAAATTACATATTACTGAAATTATTAGTACATATTTACTATTCTTGTACACATTTACTATTCATTTTATTAATGTTGCGCATCTAGCTTTATTTCTATTTATTCTGATGGCTGTCCACATGTTTTGTTTTACTGTCTGTCTCCCCCTTCTAGACTGTGAGCCCACTGTTGAGTAGAGACTGTCTCTATATGTTGCCGAGTTGTACTTTCCAAGCGCTTAGGACAGTGTTCTGCACACAGTAAGCGCTCAATAAATACGACTGAATGAATGAATGAATAAGACTAGACCCGCCACATATATCAGATTTACTCTGTCGGTGATGGGGAGTGGAGTGGGTTTTCAAAGACCTTTGAAAGCCTTGGACACAATCAGTAGATCTGGACTTTGGTAATTGCATAATAGATGTATTTTCCCTGAAATTATTTTACATATTAGTAAAATTACATATTACTGAAATTATTAGTACATATTTACTATTCTTGTACGCATTTACTATTCATTTTATTAATGTTGCGCATCTAGCTTTATTTCTATTTATTCTGATGGCTGTCCACATGTTTTGTTTTACTGTCTGTCTCCCCCTTCTAGACTGTGAGCCCACTGTTGAGTAGGGACCGTCTCTATATGTTGCCGATTTGTACTTTCCAAGCGCTTAGGACAGTGTTCTGCACACAGTAAGCGCTCAATAAATACGACTGAATGAATGAATGAATAAGACTAGACCCGCCACATATATCAGATTTACTCTGTCGGTGATGGGGAGTGGAGTGGGTTTTCAAAGACCTTTGAAAGCCTTGGACACAATCAGTAGATCTGGACTTTGGTAATTGCATAATAGATGTATTTTCCCTGAAATTATTTTACATATTAGTAAAATTACATATTACTGAAATTATTAGTACATATTTACTATTCTTGTACGCATTTACTATTCATTTTATTAATGTTGCGCATCTAGCTTTATTTCTATTTATTCTGATGGCTGTCCACATGTTTTGTTTTACTGTCTGTCTCCCCCTTCTAGACTGTGAGCCCACTGTTGAGTAGAGACCGTCTCTATATGTTGCCGAGTTGTACTTTCCAAGCGCTTAGGACAGTGTTCTGCACACAGTAAGCGCTCAATAAATACGACTGAATGAATGAATGAATAAGACTAGACCCGCCACATATATCAGATTTACTCTGTCGGTGATGGGGAGTGGAGTGGGTTTTCAAAGACCTTTGAAAGCCTTGGACACAATCAGTAGATCTGGACTTTGGTAATTGCATAATAGATGTATTTTCCCTGAAATTATTTTACATATTAGTAAAATTACATATTACTGAAATTATTAGTACATATTTACTATTCTTGTACGCATTTACTATTCATTTTATTAATGTTGCGCATCTAGCTTTATTTCTATTTATTCTGATGGCTGTCCACATGTTTTGTTTTACTGTCTGTCTCCCCCTTCTAGAATGTGAGCCCGCTGTTGGGTAGGGACCGTCTCTATATGTTGCCAACTTGTACTTCCCAAGCGCTTAGTACAGTGCTCTGCACACAGTAAACGCTCAATAAATACTATTGAATGAATGAATGAAATGCTTATTATGATTCTGACACTACTTAGTGAGGATATGGCTGGCTGAGTCAGAGTTTGGTGTGACCCGTCCGATCCGCTCCCCATCGCCGATGGATAAAGCAAGACGTATAGCAGGTGTGGGCCCCATTCGACTTTTTCTATGCGGCAAATTAAATGTTTCAACACCGTCGCAGAACTGAGCAATTTTCTTACTTGCTATTATATTTAATTGCGGGTTCTGCTGAAATTTGTGGCTTTTCTTCTGTATTGACATTGACAGTGGGACTTCTCTGAATAACAAAAGCGTGCTTCCAACAGACAGTAAGTCAAGTCTTTGTTTTTTTTTTTTAATAACATTTTTCTACAGTAAAATGAAAACTCATTACAATTGCTCCTGAACGATCCACAGTTCAAACTGCACAACTAAATTGATTCGTACTGTTCAACTGTTCAATGAATATCATTGATTGATCGATTTGGCCAGTGACTGCCACAAATGAATGCCCAACGAGATCTCACTGCTGATATGTGAGGGATTTCCTCTCGCTATGTCTTTGTCAGTTCCCAACCAGCTTCCCTTCACCTCCTTCTTTTCACCTCAAGTGGATGTACAAATTTCCCTGGTGTGGGATGAGAACCAATTTGAGAAATATCCGGTCTATTCTCTAAATCCTAATTAGAATACAAGAAAAAAATGTAAATCTCAACCTTTGACCCCATGGATTTATCAAATCGATGCCATTTCACAACCTAGCAGTTTTCTCTCCATGCTGACCCCCTCACTGACTGAAATGGGCTTTTGGATAGACTATCTGGTCAGTGGAAGAAAAATTGAAAGAAATAAAGCTATCGTTTCGGTCTTTAAAACAAATAAAAAAGCCCCAACCTTTCCTTCTCTTTCCATCTAAGCAGCGTGGCTCAGTGGAAAGAGCCCAGGCTTTGGCGTCAGAGGTCATGGGTTCAAATCCCGGCTCTGCCAATTGTCAGCTCTGTGACTTTGGGCAAGTCACTTCACTTCTCTGTACCTCAGTTCCCTCATCTGTAAAATGGGGATTAAGACTGTGAGCCCCGTGTGGGACAACCGGATCACCTTGTGTCCCCCCAGTGCTTAGAACAGTGCTTTGCACATAATAAGTGCTTAACAAATACCATCATTATTATTATTAATTCTCAAATTAGTGCCTCTCATCTTCTTCTAGACTGTGAGCCCACTGTTGGGTAGGGACTCTCTCTATATGTTGCCAACTTGTACTTCCCAAGCACTTACTACAGTACTCTGTACACAGTAAGTGCTCAATAAATATGAGTGATTGATTATATACATTTTTTTGTAATAATAACAATAATAGTTATTATTATTATATTTGTTGAGCACTTACATGCCAGGCGGTATACTCATTGCTGGGGTAGATGCAAGATAGTCAGGTCAGACACATGGGACTCAGAATCTAAGAAGGAGGGAGAATAGGCATTGAATCCCCATTTTACAGGTGAGGAGACTGACACAGAGACATTAAGTGATTTACCAAATGTCACACCGCAGGCCTGTGGCGGAGCTGGGGTTAGAACGCAGGTCCTCTCACTTCCAAGCCCATGGTCTTTCCACTAGGCCACACTGCAAGATAATTCAAATCTCTGAGGGAAGATTAAAGGGATTAGGGATATTAAACCTGGAAAATAGAATTGAGTTAATAACTACCTCTAAGCATGTAAGGTTTTTTTTTTTGGTTTGTTATTGAGGAGGATTTTGATGCGCTTAGTACAGTGCTCTGCACATAATAAGCGCTCAATAAATACGATTGATGATGATGATGAATTGTTTTCCAGAACCCCAGAAGATTTAAATTGCACAAAGAAATGGCTTAGTTATTCATAAGGAAGAGTTTCTTGATTTCACTGGGGAATTGAATATTGAACCAGAATACCGAGGGTGTCATGCAGTTGCTATGGCGGAGAATTTTTTGAAAATTCTGCCCTTTCCTAAGTCTCCTTTGCGGATTCCTCCTCTGCCTCCCACCCTCTGATAGTAAGGGTCCGTTCTACATCCTCTTCTATTCGCCACCTACAACCACTCCCTTGGAGAACTCATTCGTTCTCATGGCTTCAACTACTAGCTCTTTGTGGATCACTGATTCATTCATTCAATCGTATTTATTGAGCGCTTACTGTGTGCAGAGCACTGTACTAAGCACTTGGGAAGTACAAGTTGGCAACATCTAGAGACGGTCCCTACCCAACAACGGGCTCACAGTCTAGAAGGGGGAGACAGACAACAAAACATGTAGACAGGTGAAAAGTCATCAGAATAAATAGAAGGAAAGCTAGATGTGTACCTGTATATATGTCTATATGTTTGTACATATTTATTACTCTATTTATTTATTTATTTATTTTACTTGTACATATCTATTCTATTTTATTTTGTTAGTATGTTTGGTTTTGTTCTCTGTCTCCCCCTTTTAGACTGTGAGCCCACTGTTGGGTAGGGACTGTCTCTATATGTTGCCGACTTGGACTTCCCAAGCGATTAGTACAGTGCTCTGCACACAGTAAGCGCTCAATAAATATGATTGATTGATTGATTGATCATTGACAAAATAAATAGAATAGTAAATATGGACAAGTAGAATAAATAGAGTAATAAATCTGTACAGACATATATACAGGTGCTGTGGGGAGGGGAAAGAGGTAGGGCGGGGGAGAGGAAAAAGGGGGGTCAGTCTGGGAAGGCCTCCTGGAGGAGGTGAGCTCTCAGTAGGGCTTTGAAGGGAGAAAGAGAGCTAGCTAACTACCTCTTCAGCCCTGATCTCTCTCCTTCTCTGCAGATTTGCATTTCCTCCTGCTTTCAGGACATCTCTACCTGGACAACCTCAAACTTAACATGACCAAAACAGAACTTCTTATCTTCACATCCAAACCCTGTCTTCCCCTGGTTCTTCCCATCACCGTAGACAATACCACTATGCTCCCTATCCCACAGGCCCATAGCCTTGGCTTTGCCCTTGACCCATCTCTCTCATTCAACCCATATATTCAATCTGTCATCAAATCCTTTTGGTTCTATCTTCACAACATCGCTAAAATCTGCCGTTTCCGCTCCATCCTAACTGCTACCACAATGATCCAAGCACATATAATAATAATAATAATGGCATTTAAGCGCTATTCATTCATTCATTCATTCAATCGTATTTATTGAGCGCTTACTGTGTGCAGAGCACTGTACTAAGCACTTGGGAAGTCCAAGTTGGCAACATATAGAGACGGTCCCTACCCAACAGAGGGCTCACAGTCTAGAAGGGGGAGACAGACGACAAAACAAAACATATTAACAAAATAAAATAAATAGAATAAATATGTACAAATAAAATAAATAGAGTAATAAATATGTACAAACATATATACATATATACAGGTGCTGTGGGGAGGGGAAGGAGGTAAGGCAAGGGGGATGGGGAGGGGGAGGAAGGGGAAAGGAAGGAGGGGGCTCAGTCAATTCAGATAAATCCAAGGGTTTTGATAAGCGCTATGTGCAAAGCACTGTTCTAAGTGCTGGGGAGGATACAAGGGGATCAGGTTGTCCCCCGTGGGGCTCACAGTCTTCAACCCCATTTTACAGATGAGGTCACTGAGGCCCAGAGAAGTAAAGTGACTTGCCCAAAGTCACCCAGCTGACAAGTGGCGGAACCAGGATTTGAACCCATGACCTCTGACTCCCAAGCCCGGGCTCTTTCCATTGAGCCACGCTGCTTCTCATCTCAATTTCACAACACTGCTAGAATCTGCCCTTTCCGCTCCATCCTAATTGCTACCACACTGATCCAAGCACATATCCTATCCCGCCTCGACCACTCAATCAATCAATCGCATTTATTGAGCGCTTACTGTGTGCAGAGCACTGTACTAAGCGCTTGGGAAGTACAAGTTGGCAACATATAGTACAAGCTGGCAACATATCCAGTGCTTAGAACAGTGCTTTGTGCATAGTAAGTGCTTAACAAATACCCTCATTATTATTATTATTATTATCTGCCTCCTTGCTGACCTCCCTGCCTCCTGTCTCTTTCCACTCTAGTCCATACTTCACTCTGCTGCGTTTTGTTTTTCTAAAAAACATTTAGTCGATGTTTCCCCACTCTTCAAACAGATTCACCTCCGCAGCAAACAGAAACTCCTTACCACTGCCTTTAAAGCGTTCAATCAGCTCACCCCTCCTACCTTACTTCACTGTTCTCCTGCTGTAGCCCAAATGCACACTTTGCTCCTCCACTGCCAGCTTACTCACTGCGCCCGGATCTCCTTTATCTTGTCTCCAACCCCTTTCCCCCTTCCTCCTCTTAGCCTGAAACTCTCTCCCTCTCCACATCACCACTCTCCCTACCTTCAAACATTGCTAAGGTCACATCCAGCGCTTAGAACAGTGCTTGGCACATAGTAAGCGCTTAACTTCTCTGGGCCTCGGCTGCCTCATCTGTAGAATGGGGATTGACTGTGAGCCCCACGTGGGTCAACCTGATCGCGTTGCGTTCCCCCCCCAGTGCTTAGAACAGTGCTTTGCTCATAGTAAGCGCTTAACAAATGCCATCATTATTATTATTATTATTAAGGGGTGGAGCCGGGATTTGAACCCATGACCTCTGACTCCCAAGCCTGGGCTCTTTCCACTGAGCCATAGCGCATATATGTTTGTACAGATTTATTACTCTATTTTACTTGTACATGTTTACTATTCTATTTATTTGTCAGTGATGTGCATCTAGCTTTACTTCTATTTATTCTGATCAATCAATTTATTGAGCGCTTACTGTGTGCAGAGCACTGTGCTAAGCGCTTGGGAAGTACAAGTTGGCAATATATAGAGACGGTCCCTACCCAACAGTGGGCTCACCTGTCCACATGTATTGTTGTCTGTCTCCCCCTTCTAGACCATGAGCCCCTTGTTGGGTAGGGACCGTCTCTATATGTTGCCAACTTGTACTTCCCAAGCACTTAGTACAGTGCTCTGCACACAGTAAGCGCTCAATAAATACGATTGAATGAATGAATGAACAAAAGCCATCATTAAATAATCTCCTCCAAGAAGCCTTCCCTGACTAAGCCCTTTTTCCTCGGCTCCCTTCTGTACTATCTTTGTACTTGGATCTGTGACTTTTGAGCCATTGATATATGGCCTACCTTCAGCCCCACAGCAATGAATGATATATTATACATTTATTTATATTAATGTCTGTTTCCCCCTTTAGACCGTGACCTTGCTGTGGACAGGGAACATGTCTGTTGGGTAGGGACCGTCTCTATATGTTGCCGACTTGTAATTCCCAAGCGCTTAGTACAGTGCTCTGCACACAGTAAGCGCTCAATAAATACGATTGATGATGATTGTCTTGTGCTCTCTCAAGCGTTTGGCACAGTACACTCTGCACTTAGTAGGCACTCAACATTGATTCATTCATTCAATCGTATTTATTGAGTGCTTACCGTGTGCAGAGCACTGTAGTAAGCGCTTGGAAAGTACAATTCATGATGATGATGATGATAGAGACTTGGAAAAGACAGGCTTCACAGGGCTAGTAGGCGAGAAAGTTACTATTTTGGGTTATTTCACCCTGAATAGAAAAGACCCAAGAGACCTGGAACAAAAAAGTCTTACTCTAATCTGGGAATCGTCCCATTATGTCTGCAGACTGGGAAACTGTGAGTGGATCAGCTCCTCGAGAGAAAGTGAGCGTAAGATAAGAAAACTAGGGATCCCAGGGTGTGTCCTGATTATGGGGATTACCCATGGCCTCCATTCTGTGAGCCCCCCGTGGGACAACCTGATCACCTTGTAACCTCCCCAGCGCTTAGAACAGTGCTTTGCACATAGTAAGCGCTTAATAAATGCCATTATTATTATTATTCCTCAAGAATGTCCTCTAGGGAATCATCCCTTCTCAGAGTGGGGAAGAGTGGCCCCCACCAAACTACACTCCTGCTACACCTCAAGCTCCTGCTAGATTGTAAACTCCTTGAGGGCAGAGATTGTAGTGTATTGTAATATATTCTTCCAAGTTCTTATACAGCGGTCTGCACAGAGGAAGTGATCAAAACATTTCATTGATTGATGGATCCTAATGCCATCATTGCAGTAGCGTCCTAGCCAGAGAGGAATCTGGTCAAAGACCCTTTCACTTTGGGCAGCTTTCTGGGTTGCATTCTTTTCAGGACCAAGGAAATGATGAGGTTTTTTTATTTTTTCCTTAAGGATTATATAGAAGCAGAGAAGCAGCGTGGCTCAGTGGCTCAGTGGAAGGAGCCCAGGCTTTGGAGTCAGAGGTCATGGGTTCAAATCCTGGCTCTGCCAATTGTCAGCTGTGTGACTTTGGGCAAGTCACTTCACTTCTCTGTGCCTCAGTGACCTCATCTGTAAAATGGGGATGAAGACTGTGAGGCCCCAGGGGACAACCTGATCACCTTATCATCAATCGTATTTATTGAGTGCTTACTGTGTGCAGAGCACTGTACTAAGCGCTTGGGAAGTACAAATTGGCAACATATAGAGACAGTCCCTACCCAACAGTGGGCTCACAGTCTAAACCTCCCCAGTGCTTATAACCTTATAACCTCCCCAGTGCTTAGAACAGTGCTTTGCACATAGCAAGTGCTTAATAAATGCCATCATATAGGAGGGATTGCCTTACTGTGCCGATTTCCACCAGCACAGTGGGAAAGAGGGATGTCCTGGTCTGGGTTGTCAGGGATTTTTAATTCCGTCCAACTGAGTTTGCACTAGAACTCTTCGATGACCTGGATCCAGGCAGTAAAGACTCCGCTAAAAGTCACAAAGAAAGCCCCATCTGTGCCAGTGAGCCGCCACCACCCCAGTCTAAGCCAAGAGATGGAAAATTCACATTCACCCCTCTGAAATCAGGAGGGAATACTTCCGTTTCTGGGATTATCCCCCACTCACCATAAAACTGAACTCATGAAAACACAGAAAATAAAATAGCGTGTGATGGTTTCAAGGACCCCCTGCAACCATGCGTAGAATAATAATAATGATGATGATGCCATTTATTAAGCACTTACTATGTGCAAAGCACGGTTTTAAGTGCTGGGGAGGTTACAGGGTGATCGGGTTGTCCCACGGGAGGCTTACAGTCATAATCCCTATTTTATAGATGAGGTACTGAGGCATAGAGAAGTTAAGTGACTGGCCCAAAGTCACACAGCTGACAATTGGCGGAGCCTGGGTTTGAACCCATGACCTCTGGCTCCAAAGCCCGGGGCCTTTCCAGTGAGCCACGCTGCTTCTCTATAGAACAAACAAACCCCTTTGGATGTATAATAACTTTTCGGCGTCTGAAATGAGCTGCCCATTTTGGGATAGATCTGGGGATATTCGGCTCTCACAATTGCCTGGCTGATGCTATAATGTGACCAGGTGTTGTGGGAGCTCCCTGGCTCCAACTACGCCACGGTCTCAAACCTGATCTGCCTCTCTCCTGTTATCTTAGACTACGAAATGTCCTCGGAGTCCAGTCAAGCGTGCTAGTTTTGGGCTTTACAGTTCAACACCTTTGAGCCCGCCTCCACCCAAATCCATTTCACCAGAAGGGGCTGGGATCCATCACCCAGTCAGAAAAATGAATTATTTTTCAGGATCTACCGGCTAGCGGCTTCCCTGCTCATCAGTATTCCAATCACATGCTTTCACGATGCCAAATTTAGGACATCGCCCCTTGCAAAATTCAGCTCCCTGACAGCATGTGCCAGTATACTGGAAATAACCAGAGTTGGTTATTTCAATGCCTCTTCCAATGTTCCATTCTGAATTGAAAAGAGAAAAAAGGGAAGAGATGGAGTTATTGCTGTTAACATTCCTGGCAAGGTATAACCCAGAATGAAAAGCGAAAGAAAATGACTTCTCATTTTTAGCCCAAATATGTCCACCAGATGGTCAACTTCAGAGCAAAAGAACTCATCATGACCAATGCCCTCGTGAATGGACAGTAGTAAAGCATCTACTGCTTGGGAAAGGCCAGTTAAGATGCACAGAGAGAGAGTTGAGAGGCAGCCAACTGTCCAGAAAGATTTCCAGAACCTTGTATATTTTCTTCTTTAGCCTTTCAAAGGTGGAATTATTCATGGAAAAGTCTACTCTTCTTGAACAACAGTTAGAAATGGGGGGATTCGTTCAGAGCAGGAACTTGAAGAAGATGACCGACAAAGAGATGGAGAAATGCAAATTGTTCCTGGAACCGTCGTCAACAGGAGTGCTAATGGAGCAAAGCTCATTCTTCTAATGCACAAAGTGTGGCAATCTGAGCAAGCCTGCGTCAGGGGAACCAACCACACTTGCACATTACTGATAAAAATCTCACCATCTGCAGAGTCTTCTTGGAGCTCCGCGGGACTAAGCCTCACTCACACATCACCTCTCCTCCCCTCTCTCTCCCCACCGCCCCCCATTTTCCCCGGATGCATTATCTTTTCACTCTTCTATGGGTCCACAATGTAGAACTTGCAAGATTCAAAGCACAGTACAAAACTACGCATAAATATAGCTTCCTTTCAAACTGGGTAAATGCATTTAAATTTCCCTAAGCCATCATGCCTTTGAAGATCCACTTTATGCGGACGGCGCCGACGACCCTGCCCTTCACTGTGGGGAATGGAAAAGAAACGACAACAACAACAACGAAAATCATCACTTCAATTTTCCCCGCCCACAGCAGCCTGCCTATTTTCTCTGCAAATAAACCGTATCCCTCTTCGAGCTGGAGAATCCAGGAGGAAATGGATTTAAATGAAATGATAGAAACACCTCACAAGAGGTTCATTTGTCAAGGCATGAAAGCAATTTAATTACAATTTATAGCACATGGATAAATAAATATTACATTCTTTCAGTCTACAACACATTCTAGGAGCATCTTGCTAAAAGATCTAGCTACACGTTACCAGATTCCAGGGTCCTTGTCTTCGAAATCATCATTTCAAATAATGGAAAAGAATTGGATCGGTAATGCAAGGAATGGCAAGGTTGAATACTGCAAGACGTTTCCCTTTTCTTTAAGAAGGCTGCAGTGAAGGAAGGGTTTAGGATTGTCAATTACAAAAGGGATTATAGCCAATTGAGGTCTTCTTTACTATGAATAATTCACTTCACTGTAGATGATCAGTTTCACTGTGGTGCTGGACAAAAATACTGTTAAAAATCTAGCAGATTCTCAGTCTGTGCTCGCACCCGTCATCTCTTGCCTCCGTTTAATTTCCGCTCTGAGCATCTTCAGTGAGACTCAAAGGAACCATCTCTACGTATTGGGGGACTCCCCCATTACACTGAAGGTTCCTTAAGGACAGAGACTATCTTTTGCTTGTGAGAGGACTCTTTTCCCAAGCACTTAGTTGAGAATGCTCTGGAAATTGACGTCGCTCAATAAAAATACTTGACTGATTAGATGGGTGATTAAGAACTTGTTATCCAACTCCTAAACATAATTCCCCCTCCTTCATCATCTTTGTTGGGAACTGAAATCCTAAGGTTTAAGCACAGATGGGTAAATGTGCAGACCTGATCACTCTGTGATAAGAAGAGCAACTTGTAAGTTGGGAGTGGGCTGCAGGGAGAAGCTTACACCATGACAAAGAGGGAGGGCTTGCCTTAGTACCAGTTCAACCAACTATCATGTTTCCAGGACAACCACGATAACCTCAGAAAAAAACATGGAAAGATTGGTTGTACAACTGTTACAATCTCTGTTAAGAGGTTTCAGCTACCGAGAAACCAATGGGTCCCACTTCATTGGAGATAGCACACTGAAAGGATTAATCTATCCTACTTCTAGGAGGTTGCCCGATGAGAACGAATGTAATTCACGGTTAATTTGGAAAAACAATTACTGCTAGGTCCTCAGAAACTTAATGGAATCAAGTATTTAAAAAGAGATAGAAAGAAAAGACCCAATTCTGAAGAGAGATTCAGGAAATAATCCAGCTCCAGAAGGAAAAGAGCGCCTCCAGTTCAGGAATAGTCTTCTCTTCCCTCCATTCGTAACACCGAGGGCTTATCTTCAGAAGAAGAAATACATTTTGGGTTAAAATGCAAAAAGTCTCTTAGCAGGTCCTATTTTTATATTTTGATGCTTTATTAGAAATATAAACAGTGTATCGTTTCTGTCTCTTTTTATTGACTTTTTTTTTTTTTTTTACAAATCATTTTTGGTAACTTGTCTGTATTCTTTTTTGACCCATAAAATAATTTTCATAACCTCACCTTGCCCAGTTCATCGTATCGGTCCTTTCTGAAAGTCCATCGTCCTGATCTGCCAAACCTCGGGGTCGTCCGCTGTTGAAATACTCTTTTGGCGGAAGGGATTTGGCCAACTACAGAAGCCTCCCCGTGGTTTGAGGGTGCTTTCCCTCCCCCCCCGTTTCCCGCACATCTGATCACCCCGCTTTCGAATCGTTTCCGATCTCCCTCTGCACTGTAGAACTGAAGGCATCGAGGTGTGACGGACCCTTTATCCGGAGAGGGCTATGCTTTGTCTTTGAATTTCTCCAGATAGTTTCTCAGTTCTTTGGAGTCTCCCAGGCCCAAATCCTGGCCCACCCATTTGATGTCATCATCGTTGCCACCCACGATAGAGTTGACGGTGGGGCAGCTGTCGTCCGGAGGGATGGTGGTGAACGTGGTGAATTTTACCCGCTTCCGCTTGGAGGTGGGGGAGTGCAAAGGTTCGGGTCTCTGTTCTTTCCCTGGCTTTCCCCCCGAGTCCGCGGGTCTGTGGAACTGGCTCTGCACGTTCTTCTGACCGCCGCCGTCGAGGAGGTGGTTGCTCTCCTCGTAACCCAGGCCCCGGTCTATAACGGTGGTGCGCTCGTCCTGCCGGTGGGACGGGTCTCCGGCGTTCTCCAACAGCTCGGCCTCGTTCCCAAGCCAGACCCAGTCGTGGGA
Source organism: Tachyglossus aculeatus (assembly GCF_015852505.1). NCBI lineage: Eukaryota > Metazoa > Chordata > Mammalia > Monotremata > Tachyglossidae > Tachyglossus > Tachyglossus aculeatus. The sequence goes on along the minus strand of NC_052086.1, from coordinate 30,147,409 downwards.
GTGAGTCATGGGGGCCTGCCCTTCCGCGGGGACTTGCTTGTGCCGATACTTCAGGGCGAAAGTGGCGCAGTTGATCAGGAAGACCACGATGGCCAAGCAGAAGACCCCCAAGAGCGCGTACATCCCGATCTCCAGGTCACTGAGGCCCTTGGGGGTCGGCACCAGGTCATCCTCCTCCAGGTCTCCGTGGCTCTTGGGAAGATCGACTTGAGCGGGGAAGTTGGTGAAGTCGATGGGGATGTTTTGCAACTGGCCGTCGCCCGCGAGCCTGCCCCCGTCCAGCTTGCTGTTTTTCACCACCCTGTTATCGATCGTGGCCCTCGCGGTGGTGCTGACCTTCCGCAGGGCGCCTTCTTCCCGGTCCACGGGGGAGCCTCCGAAATAGCGGCCGTCCTGTCCAGACCGCTCTGGCTCCTGGACCTTCTGCCGGCGGTCACTGGCGTGGTTCTCGATCTCATCGCCGTCGTAGTCGGGACCGGGGTGGGACCCTGCGTCGTTCTGCCCGAACTTGACCCTGATGCTGCCCGTCCCCACCGCCAGCACGCTCTTCCGCTTGGATTTCTGGCAGGTCTCCGAGATCATCAGGTCCGTTTTGACCAGGGGGCCCTGGCCTTCCCCTTCGGCCACCACAACCGGCCACCTCAGGGCGGGGTCCTGACGGGCCGATACGATGGACTGGTCCAGGGAGGTGGCCGAGAGGGAGAAATCTTTGGGATCGTAAATGTCCAGCGGAGTCACTGAGCCGTCGCTGAACTGGATCCACGTGCTGACCACGGCTTCCTGAAAGGAGAAGCGGGTAAGGGGGTGAAGTGAAGTTAAGTAGGACGGCCCATCTCACAGCCAATCGCCCAGCGCCCTTTACCGAGGGGAGAGGAGTGACAGATGGCAACAGACCGGGCACCGTGCTTAGCGTCATCATCGCCTTTCAGCCTAGGGCTCAGAAAAACGGATGATATTTTTCACTGAAAGCCCAGAAATCTCTGTCATTTAAACGAGAACAAATGGTGGTAGGAAATAAATGCTGTGGCGTAATCCTGTAATAAAAGCCATGAAGCTCTAATTCATGGGATTTGTAAAAGCCATCACTGGACTCAGAGACCCGACAATCCGAAGGGAAAGTGACAGGCCATATGTGAGAGAACCCTTATTTTCTTGTCATTGTCATGCAGATCTGTGACATGAGGCTGGGTGACGAAGCTGAGACCAGGGGCTGTAGTTACGAGAGATCTGGGATGGAGAGAATGGGGAAAAAAACAACAACATAGCGAAAACGCTTTCGGAAACAGGTGCACGTGAAATAAAGAAAATAAATCCCCCTAAACTCTCCCAGTCGATCTGCAGACACTTGATGGCCTTTAAAAGAAGAAAAAAAAGCCTAGTAATATAATGTATTGCTCTTAAGGTTGAACCCACTCTACCTTTGAAGCAAATTGTAAAGCCCATTACATTTCCATGTCACCAAGACGAGGGGATGTTGGGCTGTGTTCTCTGGAATACAGAATACAGCAGCCTTGATTTAATTTTGCAGTCTTTGCTCTCCACGGGTAGCGCCAGTAGAAATCACCATTAGAGACAGATGAAAAGGTAGAGGTCAGTACAAGAAGTTATCTGAATCTTGCCTAGGAGAGAAAGCTATTTATTTCTCAGCTTCTGAGTAGCTATCTTTGGGAGGAAAGTTTGGTTTTGTTTTCCCAGTTTGGTCTCTTGGATCAGTAGTGTCCATCACGGCCTTGTTAGCAGAGAGCAAGCATTAAAAAAAAAAACCTTGCTAAAAATGATTTTTTTCCCACATAAAATTCCTTTTTTTAACCCCAAATCCTTTTACTATTCTATTTATGTAGCACCGTACTAAGTTTTTGGGAGAGTACAACACCACAGTGTTGGTAGATGTTTAGGCTGCACCAACTCTACCTCTGATTAATTTATACCCTCTTTAGCCCTCAAGTATATGTCAGCTTTATTTATTTTTTGACCTTTCATTCATTCATTCAATCGTATTTATTGAGCGCTTACTGCGGGCGGACCACTGTACTAAGCGCTTGGGAAGTACAAGTTGCCAACATATAGAGACGGTCCCCACCTGACAACGGGTTCACAGTCTAGAAGGGGGAGACAGACAACAAAACAAAACATGTGGACAGGTGTCATGTCATCAGAATAAATAGAAATAAAGCTAGATGCGCATCATTAACAAAATAAATAGAATAGTAAATATGTACAAGTAAAATAGAGTAATAAATCTGGACAAACATGTATACAGGTGCTTTGGGGAGGGGAAGGAGGTAGGGCGGGGGGAATGGGGAGGAGGAGAGGAAAAAGGGGCTCAGTGTGGGAAGGCCTCTTGGAGGAGGTGAGCTCTCAGTAGGGCTTTGAAGGGAGGAAGAGAGCTAGCTTGGCAGATGGGCAGAGGGAGGGCATTCCAGGCCCGGGGGATGACGTGGGCCGGGGGACGACGGTGGGACAGGCGAGAACGAGGTACGGCGAGGAGATTAGCGGCAGAGGAGCGGAGGGTGCGGGCTGGGCTGGAGAAGGAAAGAAGGGAGGTGAGGTAGGAGGGGGAGAGGTGATGGACAGCCTTGAAGTCCAGGGTGAGGAGTTTACCTGTCTGGAGCTAAATATTAGATTTCTCCCCATTATAGGGTGCAAGCTTCCTGTGGGCAGAGAATGTGTCTCTTGGCGATTCTGAACTTCCCCAATTGAGTGCACTTCCCAAATGCTACTGATACTGCTACTTCTACTACTTCTACCGTTACTTCTACTGGAGAAGCAGTGTGGCTTAGTGGTAAGAGCACGGGCTTGTGAGCCAGAGGTCGTGGGTTTTAATCCCGGCTCTGACATATGCCAGCTGTGTGACTTTGAGGGACTCACTTACCTTCTCTGTGCCTCAGTTACCACATATATAAAATGGGGATTAAGACTGTGAGCCCCGTGTGGGACAACCTGATCACTTCTTCCAGATTGTGAGCCCACTGTTGGGTAGGGACCATCTCTATATGTTGCCGACTTGTACTTCCCAAGCGCTTAGTACAGTGCTCTGCACACAGTAAGTGCTCAATAAATATGATTGAATGAATGAATGAATGAATGCGTATACCCCAGCACTTAGAATAGTGCTTGGCACGTAGTAAGCACTTAACAAATATCATCATCATCATCATCATTCTACTGCTACTACTACCACAATCACTACTACCATTCATTCACTCATTCAATCATATTTATTGAGCGCTTACTGTGTGCAGAGCACTGGACTAAGCGCTTGGGAAGTACAAGTTGGCAACATCTAGAGACGGTCCCTACCCAACAGCGGGCTCACGGTCTAGAAGGGGGAGACAGACAACAAAACTTAACATATTAACAAAATAAAATAAATAGAATAGATATGTCCAAATAAAATAAATAAATAGAGTAATAAATCCGTCCAAACATATATACATATATACAGCTGCTGTGGGGAGGGGAAGGAGGTTAGGCGGGGGGGGATGGAGAGGGGGAGGAATATGAATACTAATACTGCTACTTCTATTATTCATTCATTCAATCGTATTTATTGAGCACTTACTGTGTGCAGAGCACTGGACTAAGCGCTTGGGAAGTACAAGTTGGCAACCTATTACTACTATCACTCCAAACTAATATTAGCAGGAATTGCTTCTGGCAGACAAGCTATTGGCATGTTGAGTCCCTGTTCCAAGGGTTTCCATGTATTCAGGTCACAGCCCAGCCACCTCCAACAATCAGACAAAAGTGTTTATTGGCTGCTTACTTCGGGCAGATCGCTGTACTCAGTGCTTAGGAAAGTACAGTAGAGTTAGTAGATACTGTTCTTGTCTTCAAGGAGCTTACAGTCTAGCAAGGGAGATTCATTCATTCATTCAATCGTATTTATTGAGCGTTTACTGTGTGCAGAAAACTGTACTAAGCGCTTGGAAAATACGATTCGGCAACAGATAGAGACATAGGCACTAAAGTAGATTACAGGTCGAAAGGGAGCATCTCGCCGCTTCACATAGTAGTACCTTACCTCTCTGATTTCACCACTACAACCCAGTCTGAACACTTTATTTCTCTAATGCCAATTTACCGTACCTCAATCTCGTCTATCTCACTGCCGACTCCTCATCCGCGTCCTGCCTCTGGCCTGGAACCCCCTCCCCCTTCATTGTCGACAGTCGCAGCGTGGCTCAGTGGAAAGAGCCGGCGCTTTGGAGTCAGAGTCATGGGTTCAAATCCCGGCTCCGCCAATTGTCAGTTGTGTGACTTTGGGCAAGTCACTTCACTTCTCTGTGCCTCAGTTACCTGTAAAATGGGGATTAAGACTGTGAGCCCCCTGTGGGATAACCTGATCACCTTGTAACCTCCCCAGCACTTAGAACAGGGCTTTGCACATAGTAAGTGCTTAATAATAATAATTATAATAATGATGACATTTATTAAGCACTTACTATGTGCAAAGCACTGTTCTAAGCACTGGGGAGGTTACAAGGTGATCAGGTTGTCCCACGGTGGGCTCACAGTCTTCATTCTCATTTTACAGATGAGGGAACTGAGGCACAGAGAAGTTAAGTAACTTGCCTAAAGTCACACAGCTGACAATTGGCGGAGCCGGGATTTGAACCCATGACCTCTGACTCCAAAGCCCGGGCTCTTTTCAGTGAGCCACGCTGCTTCTCTGCTGAGCCACGCTGCTTCATAAATGCCATTATTATTATTATTATTCCAATTTCAAGCAGCGTGGCTCAGTGGAAAGAGCCCGGGCTTTGGAGTCAGAGGTCAAGGATTCAAATCCCGGCTCCACCAATTGTCAGCTGTGTGACTTTAGGCAAGTCACTTAACTTCTCTGTGCCTCAGTTCCCTCATCTGTAAAATGGGGATTAAGATTGTGAGCCCCACGCGGGACAACCTGATCGCCTTGTATCCCCCCAGCACTTAGAACAGTGCTTTGCACATAGTAAGTGCTTAACAAATACCATTATTATTATTATTATTATTTATTAAGCGCTTACTATGTGCAAAGCACTGTTCTAAGCGCTGGGGGGATACAAGGTGATCAGGTTGTCCTGCGTGGGGCTCACAGTCATCATCCTCATTTTACAGATGAGGTAACTGAGGCTCCGAGAAGTTAAGTGACTCGCCCAAAGCACATCTCCAGTAAGAGGCCTTCCCCAAATAAGCCCTCTTTTTCTCTTTTCCCATTTCCTTCTGCATCACCCTTGCACCCTTAATTCGCCTCTCTCTTACCCTCCAGCACAGTGCTGGGCAACAGCAGCACGGGAGAGAGTCGAGGGCTCAGACTCGGGTTTACTGCGCAGAAGGAGGCAATGGTAAACCGTTTCTGGATTTTTCCCAAGAAAATTCTATGAATCCACTACCAGAACGACTGAAGATGGAGGTGGGGCGTTCTGGGAGAGATGTGTCCTTGGCGTCGCTGTGGGTTGGACACAACTCGACAGCATAAGACAGCAACAATGTATTTACATTCATGCCTGTCTCTCCCTCTAGACTATAAGCTCTCTGTTGGCAGGGAACATACCTGATGACTCTATTATATTGTACACCCCTAATGGTAATAATAATAATAATGATGGCATTTATTAAGTGCAAAGCACTGTTCTAAGCGCTGGGGAGTTTACAAGGTGATCAGGTTGTCCCACGGGGGGCTCACAGTCTTAATCAACAGTTTCCAGATAAGGTAACTGAGACCCTCCTTCCCTTCCCCACAGCACCTGTATATATGTATATATGGTTGTACATATTTATTACTCTATTTATTTATTTATTTTACTTGTACATATCTATCCTATTTATTTTATTTTGTTAGTATGTTTGGTTTTGTTCTCTGTCTCCCCCTTTCCGACTGTGAGCCCACTGTTGGGTAGGGACTGTCTCTATATGTTGCCAATTTGTACTTCCCAAGCGCTTAGTCCAGTGCTCTGCACATAGTAAGCACTCAATAAATACGATTGATGATGATGATGATGAAGTGACTTGCCCAAAGTCACCCAGCTGACAAGTGGCAGAGCCGGGATTTGAACCCGTGACCTCTGATTCCAAAGCCCGGGCTCTTCCCACTGAGCCACGCTGCTTAGTAGAGTGCTCTGAACGCAGTAAACCATAAATACAATGGATTGATTGAAGCAGCAGAATTTAATTATTTACTGCGTGGGAGAAAGGTGGGGTGAGTTCCTTAGTGCTTAGGTGGTGAGGACTCAAGTGCAGAGGTGTTGCCAAATGGGGAGGGATTCTTTTTTCATTTTTTTAATCGTTCTCATTATTATACAGTTCTGTTGCATAGCTACATTGCTGTTATTAACAGGACGGGATAGCAGCTGCCTGGGAGAAGAAAAAAAGAGGGTTGCTTTTTAGTTAGAGGAGGGAGCGTCTCAAGGGGTAGCCATGGAAAGAGTATGACCCCCTCCCCATCCCCCCTGCTTTACCTCCTTCCCCTCCCCACAGCACCGATATATATGTATATATGTTTGTACATATTTATTACTCTATTTATTTATGTATTTTACTTGTACATATCTATTCTATTTATTTTATTTTGTTAATATGTTTTGTTTTGTTCTCTGTCTCCCCCTTCTAGACTGTGACTGTGAGCCCACTGTTGGGTAGGGACCGTCTCTAGATGTTGCCACCTTGTACTTCCCAAGAGCTTGGTCCGGTGCTCTGCACACAATAAGCGCTCAATAAATACGACTGAATGAATGAATCTAAAGTACGACTTTGAGCAAGTCACTTAACTTCTCTGTGCCTCAGCTTCCTCCTCTATAAAATGGGGATTAAATCCTAATCCCGCCTAGCTGGACTGTGAGTCCCATATGGGGCGGGGATTGTGTTCAATAATAATAATAATAATGTTGGTATTTGTTAAGCGCTTACTATGTGCAAAGCACTGTTCTAAGCGCTGGAAGTCCCAGTGCTTAGCACAGTGCTTGGCACATAGAAAGCGCTTAACAAATACCATAATTCTCAAGACTGGGGAGGTGAGGGAATTTATAATGTAATATCTTCAAGCCGGAGTGAATACACCAGAAACTGTCTTCGTAAACAGTATCATTCTGTAACAGTTGCTAATTCAGTTGAGGTTTAGCTGATAGGGTCTTCAGGGGCAGGAACTGTGTCTTGTGAATTGATTGTATAATCCCAACTGTCTAGTGCAGCGTTTTGCGTCAATACTGATGACCGAAATATTTCAGAGACCCGTGCCAACAAATAATCCCACGCAGATTGAAGAACAAAACAAACAACGTTTGCATTTTACAGCGTCTCTTTTCTAAAGAGGGAAAGGGACACTCTATGAGTGTGGCTCAATGGACAGAGCCCGGGCTTTGGTGTCAGAGGTCCCGGGTTCAAATCCCACCTCCGCCGATTGTCAGCTGTGTGACTTTGGGCAAGTCACTTCACTTCTCTGGGCCTCAGTTCCCTCATCTGTCAAATGGGGGTTAAGACTGTGAGCCCCACGTGGGACAACCTGATCACCTTGTATCCTCCCCAGCGCTTGGAACAGTGCTGTGCACATAGTAAGCGTTTAATAAATGCCATTATTATTATTATTTATTGAGTGCTTACTGTGTGCGGAGCACTGTACTAAGCGCTTGGGAAGTACAAGTCGGCAACATATAGAGACTGTCCCTACCCAACAACGGGCTCGCAGTTTAGAAGGGGAAGACAAAAAACAAGGAACTCTCTCTAAGTCCTGGGAAGGTTGGTAACCTGGAGATTGTGACCAAGCAGAGCAGAAAGAATGACCCAATATAAAGATGCCCTAACTAGGAATCGGAAGATTCACATTCTAAGTCCCCGCTCTGCCACTGGCCTGCTATGGCTAAGATTTTTGGGATTCTTTCATCTCATCATTCCTTATGGTAATCCCTCAGACGCCCTTGGGTTTTCATGCATCTTTTCAGCAGAGTTTCTTATTCCTATACCTTTAAATCCCACAAGGTTTTGTTTGTTTATTTCATGGAATTATAAAGAGCAAATTGGCAGTGGTCTTAGCTCCAAAGGCATGACTTCCTGAGCCACCCGAATCCGTGGCAGCTTTTCCCCCTGCACTGATTTTGCTATGGGAGCTCTGGGAAGAGAATCAGCTTAGCCCAGAACAACCTAATGCGAACTGCCGACAATCTGAATTAAAACAACCAATGTCGCGAAAATCCCAGGCCTGCCAGATTCTATCTCCATCAGCCCTCACAGTTACTTGAGCTTCCATTTTCTTTCTGCTAGTTAAATGCAAGGTGGACACAGGATTTTCTCGTGAAATTTCCCAAATGATTAGAAATTCTGAGAGACTTAATTTCCCCTGCTCTCCACCCCGCCCCCCAATTCAGACTCCCAGAAATGATTTAGGGCTCTGTCCTTCAAAGAGCTGTTTCTTTAAATCCGATGGAGTGCATCAATAAATCCCCTCTGATTCCATGACAAGGCCCTCCAATTACTATCAACAGATGAAGATGGATTGAAGCCTTCTTATCTGCAAAGCTGCTGCCCTAATTTGATGCTTGAAAAGTTGAAATGACAATTTGTCCACGCTCATTAATTACCCCTGGTGAACAAACAGTGCCCACTTTATCGGCTCTTTCCGTTTCCTACTTTCTTTTGCCCCTTTCCTTCTCGGTCACCATCTGGCTGCTTAGAAACCAGTAACCACGACTTCAGTTTGCTGTCGCTGCTTTGGGAGGAGCAAATAATTCATAGAGCAGTGAGTGGGATGGGCTGTGAATTAGAGAGGATACAGTCTGTCACTCCTAATGACAGGATGATCAAATTCAAAACGAATGGAGAATTTGCTTTCTGCAGAGTCACGCTGTAACGCAAGTGTGTGAAGCGGCAAACGGGAGAGGAACTTCGCGTTCTCGTTTTCCTTCTCATCCTTCACTAACCTTCGCTTTCCCAGGTTCCGTAATTAAACCCCCTCACTTCAGCCCTCTGATCAGCACACATCTTTTAAAAACCTGGCTCTTCTCTCTGTACTTTCCAAACCTCTGATTGGCCCAAAGTTTCTCCCCGATGAGCTTTTCCAATGCCAAACGACATACCCTGCTCTCTGCCACATACTTGCTTTGTGACTCCGGCAAGAGCCTGGATCTCAGCTTCCCAATCTGTAAAATGGGGACGAGATGCCTCTCTTAGATTGTGAATCCTATGCGGGACAAGGACTAAGTCCGATCTGATTACCTTGCATCTACCCCAGCCCTTAGCACAATGCTTTGGCATTTCAGAACTGCTTCATACCAATATTGCTATTATTATTATTTGTCTTTCATTCCTTCATCTCCCTTTATTTGCTGTTGTGAAACCAACGATAAATGCGTGTCTCGCACTATCCCCCACCCGACAGCTCTTCAGACTGGTTACTGTTTCCACTGCAACAATGGTGGAACGGAGACAGGGAAAACCTGGATGACTTGTCCATGATCACTCAAAATTGGCAGCTGCAGCGGCAGAATGGACCCAATACCCCTGACACTCAGTTTGTTATTCTGAATTCCTCCAGGCATTTCTCATCATTAAATATAAATCATCTCTGCCACCCGTTAAAAAAAAAAAGCAAAACATAGCACACCCCCCTTTCCCCGCCAAGAATGATGGAGTGAGGTATTGGCAGTGGAACCAAGATAAATGGCTTCTCTGGAAGTTCTGCACTTTGGATTTCTCAACCTAGAAATGAATTATGTCCCGGCGCAGGATGTAAAAGTGAGCAGATTGCATAATTAAGCGGTAAATGGAAGAATTGGGGGCCTCCCTGGGTTCTTGGTGGAGTTTCCTCACCTTTCGCTACCTGTCTAATCAGTCCCCTGTGCCCCAGCTGAAGCACCTAGGGTGGACTGGATACTGGCTTCTTCGATCAGGCCTGCAGGCCATCGCTCTTTCTCCCCCACGAGAGTCACGTGTGTGAATCTCAACCTGGCCGGGGCCGGGAATGAGGCTGGATTTGTGAATTTAGTCTTTCCCGTCTTCGCCCCCCGCTCCACAGCTGTCAAGATGAACGATTCTCCATAGGAAGTGCCGAAGGAGGAGGGCATAAATGGGTTAATTACCCAAGACTGCGATCATTACGGCTCGGAGTAGATTAAACAGATGGGCCAGGCTGTCCTGCTTCCAGCTTGGAAGTCCCCCTGCCACTCACCGCGAAGTTATAAAAACAATCTAAATGGGTCTGCGTTCCAGAAAATTAGGTAGAGATAATCACGAAAATGAGCCATAAAAACCGACTTGAGCTCTTTTCTATTTGTGTGGAATGAGACAAAACAAATCTGGTGCTAATGGGGACTGAAAGGCAGTCTGCTTCCCGAGCTCCGCAGTCTGCGGAGCGAAGCCGAGCTGGCCTGGGGAACTGTGGCTGTCTTCTCCATTAGGGGCCGCGGACTGATTCTTCAAGACTTTGCAAGCTAACAGCCAAACCTCAGTGCCCGGGAGCATCTTTCCAAGGCTTTTCCACCAGTTCTAAATTGGTAGCCTCCGAATGAAGTCGGCACCGCTATAATGAGCCGGCTAGCGGGTTCACGTGGCGGGATATGCCCAGCCCCAGAGATGGGAGAGGAAAACCAGTTGTGCAGACTGGCTGTCCAGGCTCCCGAAATCTGCTGGATTCCCTTCGTTTCCCGTCGGTTGTGAGGGTTGAGCCCCAGGTGGCCCGTAGGAAGCAAAGCAAAGATTAGGTGAGTGTCTCCCTGCCTGCTGTCTTTCCTCCTGGGAGTCAGGAGATCCGGGCTCTTGTCCTGGTTCCGCCTCTTCCCCGGATGGGAATTCAGGTCCCCTGGCTCCCAGGCCTGTGGCTGGGTGTGTGAGAGGAGGTGGTAATAATAATAATAATAATAATGATAGCATTTGTTAAGTGCTGGGGAGGTTACAACAATAATGATAATGGCATTTATTAAGCGCTTACTATGTGCAAAGCACTGTTCTAAGCGCTGGGGAGGTTACAAGGTGATCAGGTTGTCCCACGGGGGGCTCACAGTCTTCATCCCCATTTTACAGATGAGGGAACAGAGGCCCAGAGAAGTGATGTGCTCAAAGTCACCCAGCTGATAAGTGGCAGAGCCGGGATTTGAACCCATGACTCCAAAGCCCGGGCTCTTTCCACTGAGCCATGCTCAGTCCAATCCCAACAGGAGGCTGCTGAGGGGAAGAGGAACACTAGATGTTTGTGTTAGACCCAGGCTGCCTTCCAGGGTAACTTATTAAGCAGTGTGGCTCAGTGGAAAGAGCCCGGGCTTTGGAGTCAGAGGTCATGGGTTCAAATCCCGGCTCCGCCACTTGTCAGCTGTGTGACTTTGGGCAAGTCACTTAACTTCTCTGGGCCTCAGTTACCTCATCTGTAAAATGGGGATTAATACTGTGAGCCCCACGTGGGACAACCTGATCACCTTGTAACCTCCCCAGCGCTTAGAACAGTGCTTTGCACATAGTAAGCGCTTAATAAATGCCATTATTATTATTATTATTATTATAATCAAGTCACAGCCCTGATTAGAGAAGCAGTGTGGCTCAGTGGAAAGAGCACGGATTTTGGAGTCAGAGGTCACGAGTTCAAACCCCGGCTCCGCCAATTGTCAGCTGTGTGACTTTGGGCAAGTCACTTAACTTCTCTGGGCCTCAGTTCCCTCACCTGTAAAATGGGGATTAAAACTGTGAGTCCCCCGCGGGACAACCTGATCACCTTGTAACCACCCCAGCGCTTAGAACAGTGCTTTACACATAGTAAGAGCTTAATAAATGCCATTATTATTATTATTATCTACCCTTCTGAGTCGAGTCAGAATCTGCTGGGGAGAAAACAGCCCCAGGAGCAGGAGCATCAAGGGGATTGATTTCCCGGTTACCTTGTGCAGCAACATTACCTGTTTGGGAGAATGCAGCAGCTCCAGGGCCGTGGCTGTGGCCAGGATAACCTTATGATTCTTGGAGCTGGACTGAAGGATGACAGAGAGTCCAGTGACCAGCTGAACACCCAGGTCTGTGACCGTCACCTTGTCATCCCGCACCGTCACCGTCTTCTCGGCCAGGATGGTGTCTGAAAGCGGCGACAGAACCTTCAGGAAAAACAAACGCATTTCAGAACGGGAGTCAACAACCAGCAGCATCTTTCCGCTTCTTCCTCTCCTTTTGCGCTCTCGAAAGTCCTGCTTTCTCTCAGAAATATGGACCAGGCACACCCTGATCTGCATTGTAAAGAGTGGACGTGCAGGCCGGAAACAATACTCCCCACTCTTCTATAACATGAGGGATTCATCTGGAAAAGATTCCCACTACATACGTCCCCCTGCTCTTGATGATGATGACGGCGACGATGGCATTTGTTGGGTGCTTACTATGTGCGAAGCACTGCTCTAAGCGCTGGGGGGGGGGGGATGCAAGGTGATCAGGTTGTCCCCCGTGGGCCTCCCAGTCCTCGTCCCCATTTTCCAGATGAGGCAACCAAGGCCCAGAGAAATCAAGTGACTTACCCAAGGTCACCCAGCCGAGACGCAGTGGAGCTGGAATTCGAACCCGGGAGCTCCGGCTCCCAAGCCCAGGCTCTCTCTTCCTCCCTTCAAGGCCCTACTGAGAGCTCACCTCCTCCAGGAGGCCTTCCCAGACTGAGCCCCTTCCTTCCTCTCCCCATCGTCCCCCTCTCCATCCCCCGCATCTTACCTCCTTCCCTTCCCCACAGCACCTGTATATATGTATATATGTTTGTACATATTTATTACTCTATTTATTTTACTTGTACATATCTATTCTATTTATTTTATTTTGTTAGTATGTTTGGTTTTGTTCTCTGTCTCCCCCTTTTAGACTGTGAGCCCACTGTTGGGTAGGTACTGTCTCTATATGTTGCCAACTTGTACTTCCCAACCGCTTAGTACAGTGCTCTGCACACAGTAAGAGCTCAATAAATATGACTGATTGATTGATTGCCTTTTGAGCCAACTGAGAACCTAACTCACCTGACAGGAACCCACACATACACATGAGCGTGTGCACAAACACATACAAACACACATAGAGACATCCACGAATAATAATAATAATGGCATTTATTAAGCGCTTACTGCGTGCAAAGCGCTGTTCTAAGCGCACGAAGGCACACACACCCTATCCTTCAGTACCATTACTCCTCTACTTCTCATCTTCTTCCTCCTCCCCTTTTCCAAATTGTAAACATTCCCTTCCTGAAACTCTACTAAAAACTCTCCTGCTCCGTAGAGCCATTCCAGACCGATTTCTAGACTGTGAGCCCACTGTGGGTAAGGATTGTCTCTATTTGTTGCTGAATTGTACTTTTCAAGCACTTAATAATAATAATAATAAGAAGAAGAATGATGGCAGTTATTAGGTGCTTACTATGTACAAAGCACTGTTCAAAGCGCTGGGGAGGTTAACAAGGTGATCAGGTTGTCCCACGGGAGGCTCACAGTCTTCATCCCCATTTTACAGATGAGGTAACTGAGGCCCAGAGAAGTGAAGTGACTTGCCCAAAGTCACACAGCTGATAAGTGGTGGAGCTGGGATTTGAACCCATGACCTCTGACTCCAAAGCAAAGGCTCTTTCCACTGAGCCACGCTGCTTCTCCATGAGCATGTGCACAAACGCACACAAAAACACATAGAGACATCCACGAATAATAATAATAATAATGGCATTTATTAAGCACTTACTGTGTGTAAAGTGCTGTTCTAAGCACACAAGGGCATGCACACCCTATCCTTCAGTACCATTACTCCTATACTTCAATCAATCAATTGTATTTATTGAGCGCTTACTTTGTGCAGAGCACTGTACTAAGCGCTTGGGAAGTACAAGTTGGCAACATATAGAGACAGTCCCTACCCAACAGTGGGCTCACAGTCATCTTCTTCCTCCTCCCCTTTTCCAAATTGTAAACATTCCCTTCCTGAAACTCTACTAAAAACTCTCCTGCTCCGTAGAGCCATTCCAGACCGATTTCTAGACTGTGAGCCCACTGTGGGCAGGGATTGTCTCTATTTGTTGCTGAATTGTACTTTTCAAGCACTTAGTACAGTGCCCTGCACAAAGTAAGCACTCAATAAATGCGATTGAATGATTGCGCTTGACTCTGGTCACATAATAATAATAATAATGGCATTTATTAAGCGCTTACTATGTGCAAAGCACTGTTCTAAGCGCTGGGGAGGTTACAAGGTGATCAAGTTGTCCCCCGGGGGGCTCGCAGTCTTAATCTCCACTTTACAGATGAGGTAACTGAGGCCCAGAGAAGTTAAGTGACTTGCCCAAAGTCACACAGCTGACTTGTGGCGGAGCCGGGATTTGAACCCATGACCTCTGACTCCAAAGCCCGGGCTCTTTCCGCCGAGCCACGCTGCTCTGCACACAGTAAGCGCTCAATAAATGTGACTGAATGATTACGCTTGACTCTGGTCACATCAAACGCCCCAGGAACTTTCAAAACAAAAACTACAGTTTTGTGTTTCAACCATTTAGTCATTGGAGTGTTATTTCTGATTTTATTTTTCTTTCAAGAATAGTGCAGCATGACTCAGTGGATAGAGCAAGGACCCGGGTTCTAATCCCGCTCCTCCACTTGCCTGTGGTGTGAACTTGGGAAAGTCACTTAACTTCTCTGTGCCTCTGTTCCCTCATCTGTAAAATGGGGATTAAGACTGTGAGCCCCCCCATGGGACTGGGACTGTGTCCAACTTAATTAGTTTGTATCTACCCCAGCATTTAGGACAGTGCTTGACACACGGTAAGCGCTTAACAAATACCATCGTCATTATTATTACCGCAGGTACTAGTGGGAGAATGTGGAGATTATTTTTCCCATTAGACTGTATACTCCTTCAGGACAGGGATTTTAACTTCTAACTCTATTGTACCCTCCCAAACACTTAGAAAATGCAACAATATGGACACAGAAGGCACACAGGAAATAGTATTTGATTGATTCAATATTTTCCTGGAACTTAATTACCTTTTTGTTATTTATCTTTCCATTCATGCATTCGGTGGTACCTAGATACGTGCAGGTCACAATTGTCTGAGTATTATATCCCTCTTCAATTTTGGTGACTGGCCTAGACTGTGAACCCACTGTTGGGTAGGAACTGTCTCTATATGTTGTCAACTTGTACTTCCCAAGCACTTAGTACAGTGCTCTGCACACAGTAAGCGCTCAATAAATACGATTGAATGAATGAATGAATAGGATTATTCAGTGAGACGTGCAGGCTGCACGTGAGAATTCAAAGCCTCAAGTTCATTCATTCATTCATTCATTCATTCATTCAATCGTAATCCCGGCTCCGCCAACTGTCAGCTGTGTGACTTTGGGCAAGTCACTTAACTTCTCTGTGCCTCAGTTACCTCATCTGTCAAATGGGGATGAAGACTGTGAGCTCCCCGTGGGACAACCTGATCACCTTCTATCCTCCCCAGTGTTTAGAACAGTGCTTTGCACATAGTAAGTGCTTAATAAATGCTATTATTATTATTATTATTTATTGAGCACTTACTGTGTGCAGAGCACTGTACTAAGCGCTTGCGAAGTACAAGTCGGCAACATATAGAGACGGTCCCTACCCAGCAATGGCTGGTTAAGTAATAGCAATTAAATGGTAATCTTAAACAAATTGATCGTTAGCTGTCTTTCTTGGGCTGGGCTTCCTGGTTTACTGTGATGTCACTCAGTGGCATTTACTGAGTACTTTCTGTGCGCAGAGAATCCTACTAAACACTTTCCACAGAGAGCTCACATTCTAGAGGGGGAATATAATAATAATGATAGCATTTATTAAGCGCTTACTATGTGCAAAACACTGTTCTAAGCGCTAGGGAGGTTACAAGGTGATCAGGTTGTCCCACGGGGGGCTCACAGTCTTCATCCCCATTTGACAGATGAGGTAACTGAGGCCCAGAGAAGTGAAGTGACTTGCCCAAAGTCACACAGCTGACAAGCGGTGGAACCGGGATTTGAACCCGTGACCTCTGACTCCAAAGCCCGGGCTCTTTCCACTGAGCCACGCTGCTTCTCTAATAATAATAATAATAATAATAATAATAATAATGGCATTTATTAAGTGCTTACTATGTGCAAATAGTAATAATTAGGGTATTTGTTAAGCGCTTACTATGTGCAAAGCACTGTTCTAAGTGCTAGGGTGGTTACAAGGTGATCAGGTTGTCCCACTGGGGGCTCACAGTCTTCATCCCCATTTGACAGATGAGGCAACTGAGGCCCAGAGAAGCGAAGTGACTTGCCCAAAGTCACACAGCTGACAAGTGGTGGAACCGGGATTTGAACCCGTGACCTCTGACTCCAAAGCCCGGGCTCTTTCCACCGAGCCACGCTGCTTCTCTGCGAAATTATAGAAACCCGTGACCTCTGACTCCAAAGCCCGGGCTCTTTCCACCGAGCCACGCTGCTTCTCTGCGAAATTATAGAAACAGTCTTCTAGACTGTGAGCCCACTGTTGGGTAGGGGCCGTCTCTGTATGTTGCCAACTTGTACTTCCCAAGAGCTTAGTCCAGTGCTCTGCACACAGTAAACGCTCAATAAATACGATTGAATGAATGAATGAATGAATGAAGTCACTTAATTTCTCCATGCTTCAGTTCCCTCATCTGTAAAATGGGGATTAAGACTGTGAGCCCCCCGCGGGACAACCTGATCACCTTGTAACCTCCCCAGCGCTTAGAACGGTGCTTTGCACATGGTAAGCGCTTAATAAATGCCATCATTATTATTATTGTAGAAATCAGGGACAGGGAGATGGGATTTGGAGTCTCACCTGTACTGTCGTCATACCAACTTCCTTTCCGATCAAAATCTTCCCGTCCTGCAGTTTGGCTACATGAGGCTCCTCCAGTTTCATGAAGTCCGTTACCAGGTCGCTGATGTCAAAGTGCCAGTTGGAGCTGAGCAAATATGAGGGCTGCCCCCAGGGATTGGGGCCTTCGGCTACAAATTGGGTCAGCACCCTCACGGTGGCATGCTGGAACTGGAGGGCACAGCCCCTGCCCCTCCTCTCATCCTCGTCGTCGTCGTCACTGTCTCGTGTGGGTCTGAAAGGGAAGGAAGAGCAAGTTCCGGAGAGGTCCCCAACGTAATACAGTGCAAACCCAACTTTGGTCTCGGTGGGTCGCGGACCTAGTCTGGAGCAAGAAACCAAAACCTTTGCCTACCTCAGAGAAGGCTGCGGCAGTTGGCAGCTGGAAAGATGGCCCTCCCCGTCTGAGAAAATTGAGTTTAGAACCTGAGACCTTAAACACCCCGTAGTCGATCGGTAAAGTCGCACTTTCTACTTCATCATCATCATCAATCGTATTTATTGAGCGCTTACTGTGTGCAGAGCACCGGACTGAGCGCTTGGGAAGCACAAGTTGGCAACATATAGAGACAGTCCCTACCCAACGGTGGGCTCACAGTCTAAAAGGGGGAGACAAAACCAAACATACTAACAAAATAAAATAGAATAGATATGTACAAGTAAAATAAATAGAGTAATAAATATGTACAAACATATATACATATATACAGAACTTTCACCCGGATCGCTCATGGATTAAAACGCCGAGGGAGGGCATCGGGGGGCGAACGCTTTTCAGGGTCAAGCTGCAGAAGAAGTAAACCGACCTCTTATTGGAAACAATGGGCACCCTCCAGCCTTTGATTTGGCTCAGCTCCACGTCGGAGATTTCAATCTGAAGCGGCAGGCGGGGCACCCACACTGTCATCTGCAGAGGGGCGCTGAGATATTGGTAGGTGAAGTTCACTACCGCATCAACCTGGCCTTTCATTTCTTTGCCATTGACGAAAACATAGTCACATCTGTCAGACACCTGAGGAAAACAAGAGGGAAATAAGACAGTGGGGAAGGAGGCAATCTTATTATTTTTCCTTCAAACACGGGAAGTTGCTCAAGGGACCGTGCTGGGAATCAACCAGGAAGAACTTGTATCCCAAACATCCGACACCCAACAGCTAATCCCAGTGTACCTCTGTACGTGTTAATGAGTGCCGGTGGACATCTAAGTTGCCTGCGTGGAACTTCTTCCACTCTCGAGGGAAACACGATTTGGCTGGATTTGTTCTTAGACTGCATCCTATTTAGAAAGCAACTAGCTAGCCTTCCGTTTGTCCTGTTCTGAGTTTCGGTCTTTCTGAGGGATTGGTAACCACGACTGCCGCTTCTTGACCTTGCTGAGACTGGGGCTGAGCATGAAGAGGCTGGAAATTCATCAGGCAGTCGGTCGATGAGTGTGTTGAGCACCTTCGGTGTGCAGAGCAATATACTGAGCACTTGGGAGAGTACAACAGAGTTGAAAGACACCAGCCCTCCCTAAGGCATCTTACAACTTTGGGCTGAATGTAGAGTCTAAGTAATTTACAGATAGGAAAAGTGGATATGTCCAAGACTGAACTTCTTATCTTCCCTCCCAAACCCTGCCCTCTCCCTGACTTTCCCATCATTGTTGACGGCACTACCGTCCTTCCCGTCTCACAAGCCCGCAAACTTGGTGTCATCCTCGACTCCGCTCTCTCGTTCACCCCTCACATCCAATCCATCACCAAAAACTGCCAGTCTCACCTCCGCAACATTGCCAAGATCCGCTCTTTCCTCCCCATCCAAACCGCTACCCAGCTGGTTCAATCTCTCATTTTATTCTGACTGGAATACTGCATCAGCCTCCTCTCTGATCTCCCATCCTCCTGTCTCTCCCCACTTCAATCTGTACTTCACGCTGCTGCCCGGATCATCTTTGTGTAGAAACGCTCTGGGCATGTTGCTCCCCTCCTCAAAAATCTCCAGTGGCTACCAATTAACCTACGCAGCAGGCAAAAACTCCTCACTCTCGGCTTCAAGGCTTTCCATCACCTCACCCTCTCCTACCCCACCTCCCTTCTTTCCTTCTCCAGCCCAGCCCGCACCCTCCGTTCCTCTGCTGCTAATCTCCTCACTGGGCCTCGTTCTCACCTGTTCCACCGTCAACCGCCGGCCCATGTCCTCCCCCTGGCCTGGAATGCCCTCCCTCTGCCCCTCCGCCAAGCTAGCTCTCTTCCTCCCTTCAAAGCCCTACTGAGAACTCACCTCCTCCAGGAGGCCTTCCTAGACTGAGCCCCCTCCTTCCTCTCCCCTTCCCCATCCCCCACCCCACCTCCTTTCCCTCCCCACAGCATCTGTGTATATGTTTGTACAGATTTATTACTCTATTTTACTTGTACATATTTACATATTCTATTTATTTTATTTTGTTAATATGTTTTGTTTTGTTGTCTGTCTCCCCCTTCTAGACTGTGAGCCCGCTGTTGGGTGGGGACCGTCTCTATATGTTGCCAACTTGTACTTCCCAAGTGCTTAGTATAGTGCTCTGCACACAGTAAGCACTCAATAAATACAATTGAATGAATGAATAAATGAATATGCAGTTGAATAAGTACTTAACAAGCAGGGTAAGTCGATATGTGCAGAAATGCTACCGGTGAATGCTTTTAAGTGCATAGGTTCCAACCCTTTCTGAAAGGGTCTTCTCCATTTGAGCCATATTCATTCATTCATTCATTCATTCATTCAATTGTACTTATTGAGTTCTTGTAGCATACAAAGCACTTTACTAAGTGCTTGGAAGAGTATAATATAACAACAAATAGATACATTCCTGCCCACAGCGACCTCACAGTCCAGAGGGGGAGACAGACATTAATATAAATAACTAAATAGATAAATAAATACATAAATTACAGATGTATAATAATAATATTATAATAATGGTACGTATTAAGTGCTTACTATGTGCACTAAGCGCTGGGGAGGTTACAAGTTTACCAGGTTGTCCCACGGGGAACTCACAGTCTTCAGCCCCATTTTACAGATGAGGGAACTGAGGGCCAGAGAAGTGAAGTGACTTGCCCAAAGTCACACAGCAGACAAGTGGTGGAGCCGGGATTTGAACCCATGACCTTTGAGTCCAAAGCCCGGGCTCTTTCCACTGAGCCACGCTGCTTCTCTGCTTATGTATACAGATATATACATATGTGCTGTGGGGATGGGAGGGAAGGTGAATGAATGAAGGAGCAAGTAAGAATGGCACAGAAGGGATGGGGAGAAGAGGAGAGGAGGGCTTAATCAGGGAATGCTGCTCGGAGGAGATGTTCCTAGCCTTAGGATAGGAGTCAGAGCTGGTATGGATGAGTGCATTTCATGGGAAATCTATCAGTTGGATTCATTGAGCACTTACTGTGTACAGAGCAGTGTGCTATGCGCTTGGGGGAGTCCAGTAGAGTTGGTAGATCCAATCCCTGCCTTCAACGCGCTTACAGTCTAATGGGGCCGATTGGGGTGAAGCTCCGGAGTGAGACTCTTGCGAGGGAAATGGAATCATCATCTCACCAACAAATAATAATAATAATAATAATAATAATGGCATTTATTAAGCACTTACTATGTACAAAGCACTGTTCTAAGCGCTGGGGAGGTTACAAGGTGATCAGGTTGTCCCACGGGGGGCTCACAGTCTTCATCCCCATTTTACAGATGAGGTAACTGAGGCCCAGAGAAGTGAAGTGACTTGACCAAAGTCACACAGCCGACAAGTGGCGGGGCTGGAATTTGACTCCAAAGCCCGTGAATGAATGAATAGGAATCAGTAACTAAAGTGAACATATCATTTCTCCCCATCATCATCATCACCATCAATCATACTTATTGAGCGCTTACTGTGTGCAGAGCACTGTACTAAGCACTTGGGAAGTACAAGTTGGCAACATATAGAGACAGTCCCTACCCAACAGTGGGCTCACAGTCTAAAAGTCATCTCCACAAAACTGGCACGTTTTATCTGCAATGGCAATTTTTCCAGATATGGAAACCAAAGGATTAGGCATTCAGAGACCTACA
The DNA here is from genome assembly GCF_015852505.1 of Tachyglossus aculeatus. NCBI lineage: Eukaryota > Metazoa > Chordata > Mammalia > Monotremata > Tachyglossidae > Tachyglossus > Tachyglossus aculeatus. Next base: position 30,126,541 of record NC_052086.1, on the reverse strand, counting down.
TTTTCCTAATTTTATATCTTCCCGTGTGTCTGTACTATTTAATGATGTCCCCGGTGCACAACACAACTTCTTAGAGTGCCGTTGCAGGTGAAATGTGGCCCGGGGAATCGTGGCGGTGTGCACTCTTTCCATTGAGCCACGCTGCTCAAATGATAAGTCTCACAGTGTTTACGTTTTGATGAAAGATGTAAACTGGTTTTAGACACTGCAATAGATCTGTCGTTAACATGTAAATACTGTTCTGAAGTCTAAGCAGGCATTAATTAACATAATAGTCATGTAAGAGTTCTACCAGTAATCACTTCTTTAATCAATGTTGTAATTTACAGGCCATTGACTTTCCTCATTTATTACCTCTCTGAGTACTGGTGGGAGGGAATTAAACCACTCCAGAATATATAAATAATTAAGAGAAACGCAGAGAGTATGAAGTGGCCGTATGCGATAAAGTCATTGTCAGATCTAATCCTAAAGGTGTCATGAACGTCGAGGGAAATCTTGTGGCTCGTTAATCATGCATTAAGTGGCTAGGAATGGGAGCCATCGCATTACTAAATGAGCTGACGTTCCTTCAGAAATGAAAAGAAAACTCCTCTGAAATAATAAGCTGCCATGATTTCTCTCCCAGGGATCTATTTCACCTTTCATTCTGGATGGGTTTTGTATTCTCCATGCTCTACCCTCCTGCAGCTAATGACTCATTTATTCATTCAATCAATCATATCATTCAATTGTATTTATTGAGCGCTTACTGTGTGCACAGCACTGTACTAAGCGCTTGGGAAAGCACAATACGACAACATGCAGTGACATTCCCTGCCCCCAACAAGTGCTCAATCAATACAATTGAATGACCGGATGAACAAGCCTACATTCAACTATCACTCCCGTTCTTGAATTGTCATTCATTCATTCATTCAGTCATATTTATTGAGCGCTTACTGTGTGCAGAGCACTGTACTATGCGCTTGGGAAGTACAAGTTGGCAACATATAGAATTATGTGAATTAAATCAACGTAACAAATGGTACTGGTTTCTGAGGCCATTCATTCCACTGCCCCTTCAAACATAGGTAAAACAGGTCTAGGTGGGATGAACTCTTTCTACAGAATAGCAGAGGCTCAATTTAGATTCATTCATTCATTCAATCGTATTTATTGAGCGCTTACCGTGTGCAGAGCACTGTACTAAGCGCTTGGGAAGTACAAGTTGGCAACATATAGAGACGGTCCCTACCCAACAGCGGGCTCACAGTCTAGAAGAGTCTTTGCTGTAGTGGGTTCATCATAATCCTTTAGACACAGAAACCCTGATTTTAGATATCCCAGAAAGCGGCCAAAAGATGCTCTCTAACAGCCTCCTTGGAAATAGACACTTGCTCATTTCACCTGTGTTCAGAAATCCACGTGTTTAGCAAAGAACGCCGTTTTCACTGATGGTGAGCCCATTGTTGGGTAGGGATTGTCTCTATTTGTTGCTGAATTGTACTTTCCAGGCACTTGGTACAGCGCTCTGCACACAGTAAGCGCTCAGGAAATACGATTGAACGAATGAATGATTTGGATGATTCCTGGGGGAATGCTGGACTGATTGTATCTGTGAGAGGTTGGTAAATTTTTGTGTTGATTTGAAAGGCTGCCAGGATAGAGGAGGTAGTGAGACAACCCGAAGGAGCTTGGAAATTGGCTCCAGGAAATGCAGGCAGGGATGCAGATAATTCCACAGGCTTCCTGGGTGCTGGTTACCAATATTCAAGAAGCCAAATTCTTCGACTGTGATGGGAGGATTCCGCTTAGCAAAGCAACAACAACAACAAAATGGACAAATTCTTAGCTACATGAAATCCATGAGCAGAATTCCAGTTTCAGCTGCTCGCTAAACTTTTCCAACAGGTGTTACAATCTCCTAGAATTTTGAGAATAAATGACTGGTGAAAGAGTTATATATCCTTTCAAAACAGCCTGCCACTTGTTCATGAAACTTTAATGTAGGTTAGAACATAGGGCTGTTCCTAATCCCAGGCAGCCTGCCTTTATCATTCTGGAAGCACCATTTGTCTTCAAATCATGATGAAGAATTTGTAATGGCTGTGAGACGTGGTTATTATTCTTTATGATCAGCAGCACAACAGCTGTAACAAGAACACAAAGGCCTTAACAAATGCCATTATTATTATTATTATTATTATTATTATCCATTACCTGGGAATGTATTTGGACTACTCCTCGGTCAAATAATCATCTTTCTTGGAGCTGTGCCGGTTCCTTTTGGATCGGTTTTAAGTGGAGGAAGGCACAGGATAATGAAGATTTGTTTGGTTGACACAGTGAAAATTTGTACCCTGATTTTTTAAGCACTAGTATTTTTGAGTGCTTCCTCTGTACTGAGCATTATTCCAAGTTCTTGGGAGAGTACGATAGAGGTAGAAAAGCAATCAATCAATCAATCAATCGTATTTATTGAGCGCTTACTGTGTGCAGAGCACTGTACTAAGCGCTTGGGGAGTACAAGTTGGCAACATATAGAGACATTCCCTACCCAACAGTGGGCTCACAGTCTAAGAGGGGGAGACAGAGAACAAAACCAAACATACTAACAAAATAAAATAAATAGAATAGATATGTATAAGTAAAATGAATAAATAAATAAATAGAGTAATAAAAAGCAGTGTTGCCTAGTGGATTGAACACTGGGCTTGGTGTCAGGAGGACCTAGGTTCTAATCCAAGCTCTGCCACGTGTCTGCTGTGTTATCTTGGGCAAGTCACTTAACTTCTCTGTGCCTCAGTTTTACCTCATCTGTAAAATGAGGATTAAGACCGAGCCCCATGTGGGATTATGTTGCCAATTTGTACTTCCCAAGTGCTTAGTACAGTGCTCTGCACACAGTAAGCGCTCAATAATAATAATAATAATAATGATGGCATTTGTTAAGCGCTTACTATGTGCACAGCACTGTTCTAAGCGCCGGGGGGATACAAGGTGATCAAGTTGTCCCACGTGGGGCTCACAGTCTTCATCCCCATTTTACAGATGAGGGAACTGAGGCTCAGAGAAGTGAAGTGACTTGCCCAAGGTCACACAGCAGACACGTGGCGGAGCCGGGACTTGAACCCATGACCTCTGACTTCAAAGCCCGTGCTCTTTCCACTGAGCCACGCTGCTTCTCAATAAATACGATTGAATGAATGAATGAATATGGAATCTGATTAGTGCTTAGCACAGTCCCTGGCACATAATAAGTGCTTAAGAAATGCACAAATACTGTTTTTAAAACATTAGTAGATACAATCCCTGCCCTCAAGCTCATCATACAGCCATAAGGTATGTGGACAGAGCTGGGGATTGGATAGGCCAGAAATGCTATCGGTTAATCGGGCTCTATCAGGGTTCACCAGGATTGCCCTGGGATGAAATTATCAGTGCATGGCTCCAGAATTGCAACCCCATCTGGGAATGCTTCCTGAAAGGCTTAATTTGGTCGCACTCAGATTATTAGAATGTTCCACAATGAAAAAATCCTTGCCCAAACCTTACCGGGCACTATGCACATTCAGTCACTGTTTTCTGAGTACAATTGATGGGCACAGGGCATGAAGGAAAACTGCTGAGGGAAATGCCTTAAATCAATTGCAGAGATAATGGGTGAGTTCCTATTGCAAAGTCAGTGTCTGGGAAAATGGAGGGATGGAAAGCTTAAACCCAGGAAGGGAATGATTGCGACCAGGGGACAAACACCTGGGACTCACACCCCTGTCCTTCCATCAATCTCACCCCACCAACCTCCAGCCCTGGATCACCTCCACAGTGCGCTTTCTCCATTCATTCATTCATTAATTCATTCATATTTATTGAGCGCTTACTGTGTGCAGAGCACTGTACTAAGTGCTTGGGAAGTACAAGTAGGCAACATATAGAGATGGTCCCTACCCAACAATGGGCTCACAGTCTAGAAAGGGGAGGTTCCTTTCATTGCTCATACAGAAGGAGCGCTGTTGGTGGAAATCCAGACATGTGGATCCACATATATCACATCTTCCCCAGCACTTCATTCATTCATTCATTCAATCGTTTTTATTGAGCACTTACTGTGCGCAGAGCACTGTACTAAGCACTTGGGAAGTCTAAGTCGGCAACATATAGAGATGGTCCCTACCCAACACCGGGCTCACAGTCTAGAAGGGGGAGACAGACAACAAAAAACATATTAACAAAATAAAATAAATAGAATAAATATGTACAAGTAAAATAAATAAATAGAGTAATAAATCTGTACAAACATATATACATATATACAGGTGTTGTGGGGAGGGGAAGAAGGTACAGGGGAATGGGGAGGGGGAGCTCAGTCTGGGAAGGCCTCCTGGAGGAGGTGAGCTCTCAGTAGGGCTTTGAAGGGATTTTAATTATTTTAATTCTGTGCTTTTAATTCTGTGCTTGGCGTAGAATAAGGACTTAACAAATACCACAATTATTACTGACTCATTGATTCTCAGACCCACTGTCTGCACCAACTACTCCAGACATTTAACTCTCTCACAGGCCCACAGCGTGCTCCCAATCTATCACCCCTCTCTCGTCCTCTTCTTCACACCCTTTCTCCTGCCTGGAAAGCCCTCTTCCTTCTTACTCTGTCCATTTTCAAAGCCTTTCTAAAATCCTTACTCCTTCGGGAGGCCTTTCCTGAATAACCTCTCAAATGCCCCACCTATATTTATCCCCAACTTCAACTCCAGCTCTTAAATGTCACCTAAGCATTTGACCCCTCTCCTCTCCGCCCACTGTAGCACTTACAGACATACCTTTTTGTACTCTACTGATTCCATCTACCTGCAATTTAATTTAGAGTCAGTCTTCCCTGCTAGATTGTAAACTCACTGAAGACAGGGGATGATGTCTACTCTCCAGAATGTTAAGTCATCAAATCCTGTTGGTTCTCCTCATTGCTGGTTAGGGATTGTCTCTATCTGTTGCTGAATTATACTTTCCAAGCACTTAGTACAGTGTTCTGCACACAGTAAGCACTCCATAAATACAAACGAATGAATAAATGAATAAAATCCTTCCTTCCCTCTCCATTCAAACTGCTACGATGCTTATCCAAGGACTTATCATATCCCACCATCATAACCCACCTTTACTACTGCATTAACCTCACTTGCTGATCTCCCTGCATCCTGTCTCTCCCTTCTCCAGTCCTTACTTCATTCATTCATTCAATCGAGCGCTTACTGTACGCAGAGCACTGTACTAAGCGCTTGGGAAGTACAAGTCGGCAACACATAGAGACGGTCCCTACCCAACAATGGGCTCACATTCACACTCTGCTGCTTGGATCATATTTTTTTTTTTGAAAAATCACACAGTCCTTATCTCTCTACTCCTTAAGAAACTCCAGTGGCTGCCCATCCACCTCCTCATCAATGACGTAGGTTCTAATCCTGACTCTGCCACTTGTCTGCTGTGTGACCATGGACAAGTCACTTCACTTCTCTGTGCCTCAGCTGTAAAATGGGGATTAAAAGTGCGAGCCCCACGTGGGACAACCTGATTACCCTGTATCTATCCCAGCGCTTAGAACAGTGCTTGGCATACAGTAAGCGCTTGGCAAATACTGTAATTATTAATTATTATTATTCTTACCACTAGTTTAAGGAACTTGTTCAGCTGATCCCCTCCTACTTCATCTCACTGATTTTCTACTATAATCCAGACTACACACTTTGTTCCTTTAATGCCAATTTACTCACTGTGCCTCAGTTTCCTCTATCTTACAGCCAACCCCTTGCCCGATGTCCTTTCTCCGGTCTGGAACTCCCACTCTAGTCACATATAACAGAATACTCCTTTTCCCACCTTCAAAGCCATGATAAAACCACACCTCCTCCAAGTGGCTTTCCTTGACTGAGCCCTCATTTCCCCCACTCCCTTTTCCTTCAACATTCCTCATGGACTTCTTAGCGCTTAGTACAGTGCTCTGCACACAGTAAGCGCTCAATAAATACGATTGACGATAACGATTTGTACCCTTTAAGCACTTGATCATCACCTCACTCTCAGCCCCTCGGCACTTAAGTACATATCCATAATTTATTTTAATGCCTTCCTCCCCCTCTACACCGTGAGCTGTCTGTGGGAAGGGAATGAATCTACCGACTTTACTGTATTGCACTCTCCCATAAGCTTAGTACAGTGCTCCTCACACAATAAGCTCGTAATAAATACTATTGATTGATTGTTCTGCACAGAATAAATTCTCAATAAATACTATTGATTGATTGAGTGGGTCAGATTTAATTCTGGTACTAGATGCTCATCAGATTTTTGCCATCTGACTCAAGTCCTGTTTCCTAACTCAGAGGTTCCTTCTGATTCAAGGATAGTACAGCTTTTTGGATGAATTCATTCTTTTTCAAATTGTCTTGATAATGCTCTGCACACAGAAGCCAGGGGTTATTAACGGACTTTTCCCCATGCTGTCCTTATTTCTCTGAAGCGCTCTCACAGAACAGCTGGTCAGAAAAACAGGGTCAGGCAGATATCCATCAGAAAATGAGGTCAGTCCTCCTAAATTCAAGCTACCACACCAGAAACCAGATGTCCAGAATCCTTATCTGGGCTATAGTCCCTTGTATCTCGTGGCCTAGATTAGAAGCGTTTCATTAATCCAAAATTCATCTATTTGTGGTTATCAGGCTCACGTGGCTTTAAAGACAATTGTATCCCACTAACTAAATCCAGGCAGTGTTTTCATATTTAAGTAAAACGTGACTCATGAATGCATCACATTATGCTTCAGTAAGAGCATTTTATTGGGATTTAATGTTCTTGATAAGTGAAAATAGTTTGTCAAGAGCAACCTGCTCTCCACCAACCTGCCTCTAGTTTTTATTTTAGACTGTGAGCCCACTGTTGGGTAGGGACTGTCTCTATATGTTGCCAACTTGTACTTCCCAAGCGCTTAGTACAGTGCTCTGCACAAAGTAAGCGCTCAATAAATATGATTGATTGATTGATTGATTTTCTCCCATCACCCTTTTTAAAGGACAATGTTGGGTTTCAAATATCCCGAGCTTGAAAATCCCAGTTCTAAACCCGTATATATCCTTAACCAAGGCAGCGAGTTAGTATTTTCATTAGTATTCAAGTTCATGGTGTCAGCTGTGAAAAATTGCTTCTGTTCTGGAACTAACACAACCCCTGTAGTACAGATATATCTATCTTTAGTTCTCTATTATTGCTCCTAATCTCTTATTGCTACTTAATCTCTCTCCTCCAATATACAGTTGGCTCCTTGAGGACAGGGTTCATATTTTCTAACTCTTTTGCACTCTT